>NC_049249.1:22434500-22734500 GCF_011100685.1 Canis lupus familiaris
CCTGGCTAGCTCAGTCAGTGGAGTATGTCACTCTTGATCTTGGGGTCATGAATTTGAGTCCCTCATTGCAGGTAGAGATTACTTAATAAACAAAAGTTTAAAAAATTGATCATACCTATTATCTAATGAATGTAATTATGTCCTTTTTAAAGAATACATGATAAATATAAATTAGATAAATATAAATTAGATTGGTAATAACTGAAACAGAATTTTAATGATTTCGTAGATCCAAGTTCCAAGTTTGTTCGTTCTTTTCTTACTATCCATCCTTTCATTCATTCAATGTAATTTATTACAAGATTTTATTTTTTAAGTAATCTTTATTACCTAACATGGGGCTTGAACCTGTAACTCCAAGATCAAGAAGAGTTGCATGCTCTACCAAGTGAGCCAGCCAGGTTGTAGTATCTTTTGGAAACTATAGTAGACTGGTCTATTTCACTGCCATGTCTAGTGCCTGGAGTAGTGATGAGCAGTTGTAGATACTTAAGTATTTGTTGATGAGGGATGTTAGCTTTGGTCTGTGGTAGGATTTTGATACAATTTGGGGATTTCACAGCTTCTGAATGGTGTGAACTTCAATTTATAGCCTAGGATTCATGTAAAATGTTTTTGTGATTGGTCAAAAACTTTTACTCTTGCTGAATGACTCTATAACCATTGGTTGGATCAGAATGAATCCTAGTAATCAGATTCTGTTTTGCTCTAGTCTTGGTATAACTACAACCTCAAAGAAATTGGTGATACTGGAAAGTTCTTAAAAAATTATACAATCTATTAAGCGTTATAAAAATACTTCAATAAGTTTTTGTAGACAAACCACCTTGAAAATTGGAATTGTTAAACTTCAGCTGGTCAGTTTGTATATAGAAGGACAGAGAAAGGGCAACTCAGGTGGCTCAACAGCTTGGTGCTGCCTTCAGCCCAGGGTGTGATCCTGGGGACCCGGGGATCAAGTCCCATGTCAGGCTCCCTGCATGGAGCCTGCTTCTCCCTCTGCCTCTCTCTCTCTGTCTCTGTCTCTCTCATGAATAAATAAATAAAATCTTAAAAAAAAAAGTACAGAGAAAATGATCAGTGCAGTTAATGCTTAAATAGCTTAGTTGTTCATAACATTGCTAGTTGTCAAGGGTAGTTAATATGTATTATTACATTTAAAAAGTATTTAACATTGAAAAAACAAAAAAAAAAACAAAAACAAAAAAACCCAAAACATTGAAAAAACAGAGTGGAAACTGTGCTTTGTCAAATAATTTCTCCTTTATTGAGTTTTCTATGCCACCTCTTATTGGCCCAACGTGTTTCTTTTTGTTTTGGTCTTATGAAATGTCAAATAAAATTTAGAGTTCAGCTATATCATCACATCCCGTGGGGTCCCTGATAATAGTTATTTTTCTGATTTTTGTTTTGTTTTTGCTTTCATTTTAAAGCATCTGCCTTTTTAGTTTTAACTGTAAGCTATTTCAACTCAATGTTTTAGAAATATGTTATATTTAATAATTACTGAAAAAGCAGGGATTAGAGAAAAAAGAGGTTTAAAGTATAACTCAACTGGAAAAAACTGGAACAGAAATTACAGTTTTTAAACTATTATTTAATATCTGAATATCTAGAATTATTTCAGATTTCAATAAAAATTTATGAACTATGAAGTTTTGGTCTTTTCTTTCTCATTTCTAAACTTTTTCAGGTGGTGCAGGAGGCAAAGGTGTATGGGGTACACCCGGACAGGTGTATGATGTGGAAGAGGTGGATGTGAAAGATCCTAACTATGATGATGACCAGGTATCCATGTCTTTTTTTTTTTTAATCTGTGTTTAAAATACAATTTTTTTGACTTTAGGTCTGTAGTTTATTCATACATTTGTCAAATCATACATTCTGTATCTGTACTTGGTGCCTGTCACATTATGTATATATGATTTATAGTGTGTGTGTGTATATATGTGTATACACATACATTAGTGTATCTAAATCATACATACACTCAGTACTTTCAGAGTTTTAGGTAAATTTTGGATTAGGAAACCAAATTAACTGATATATGCATAATTTTCACTTCATTTCTGAAGTCAAAAGTAGGTCTTTACCGATTCATGTAGGATTATTGGATTGACTTTTTTTAAAAAAGATTTTATTAATTTTGGTGGGAGCTGGAGTGGGGGGAGAATGGGTATGAGTGGGGGGAGGGACAGAGGGAGAAGCACATTCTCTGTTGAGCAGGGAGCCTGATCAAGGTTCAGTCCCAGGCCCCTGGGGTCATGGCCAAAGCTGAACCAGACATTTAACCAACTGAACCACCCAGGTGCCCCAAGTTGACTGTTTTTCGATAAATTCTGTTGAGGTAATACAACAGAGTTTCTTTAGTAATGATAACTGGGAAGAATGTATATTCTTTTGAACATCATAAGATTTATAGATATGAGGTTTCTTTTAAAATATTACTGTTTAGGATGGTAACTCTGTGGTAAATTTTATTTGGGATTATCTTTTTTCTACTATCTTTTTTTCAGTGTTGAGAATGTAAATTTTGTTTTTTCTTCCTTATGCTGTACCTTTTATTCCCATAACTTGCTCCTTCCATAGCTGGAGGCCCCTCCCCTCTGGCAACTGTCAGTTTGTTCTCTGGGTTTACAAGTCTGATTCTTTTTTTGTTTACTTGCTTTTGATTCCACATACGAGTGAAATCATATGGTATTTGTCTTAGCCTTATTTCACTTAGCTTATTTCACTTAGATCCAAGAGGGTGTAAATTTTTAACAGATTTTATAATGAACATATATATTTTTAATGGAAAATTTCTAACTTAGACAATAAGTAGAATAGTATAACGAAAATGCTTGTACTCATCTCCCAGCTTTACCAACTTCAATAATTAATAACTCATGGTTAATCTTGTTTTATCCTGTACCTCCATATATTTTTCCTCTTGTATCCCCCTGCATGCATTCCGCACCCCAGGCTCTGGATTATTTTGAAACAAATCCCAGACATCATGACATCTGTTTTGAAGTACTGTCTTTGCATGAAAATAACACAAGGTGATGAGAATTACAGACCGGAAATTATATTGTTTTTATTCCATATTGTTTGTATAACTATTTTAGCTAATTGTTGAACATGGAAATATTTCTAAGAGAACATGAAAAAATGTAGGACTCAAATACCATAGAATCTTTGCTAAATATTCTAATATTGTCTGAATCGTTACGTCCATTAATTTATAACTCTTTCCCTCCCAGGAGAACTGTGTTTATGAAACTGTAGTTTTGCCTTTGGATGAAACAGCATTTGAGAAGACTTTAACACCAATCATACAGGAATATTTTGAGCATGGAGATACTAATGAAGTTGCGGTAGGTTTAAAATTGGAAGTATGATTTATTTAATATAGTAAAGAAAACACTGTTAAAAGAAAAACATCATATCCAAAATGATCTTGAATCACAGAATAAGTATTTTTTTTAAAGGTTTCATTTATTCATGAGAGACACAGAGAGTAGCAGAGACACAGGCAGAGGGAGAAGCAAGCTCCCTGCGGGGAGCCTGATGTGAGACTCGATCCCGGAACTCTGGAATCATGCCCTGATCCGAAGGCAGATGCTCAACCGCTGAGCCACCCAGGCGTCCCAAGTTTAAGCATTTTCTTTTGCATAAATGAATTTCTAAGAAGTGGAGTAAAATTTCTTTAATATAGATTAGCTCTTTCTTTTTTGGCATGTGATGAGGGCTATATGCCATTTTTTCCCCTGAAAAACAGCACAGTAATATTTTAACAATTATTGTAGTTATATATTTTTATAATTTATAGTGTATAAAATAATACTAATAATTTCTAGCATCTATAGACCTTCTTAAATCTCTTTAAGGATCTCAGTTAAAAATGACTGATTTAGTTCTATTTTTTTTTTGACATTCATTTAAATGCTCAGGATTAAGATAAAATTTATCTTTGTAGTCTATCCAAAAGAAAGAGAACATAGATACAAAGATTTGAAAAAGAATATATGCAGAAACCAAGAGAAAAAGTGTATTTTTGAAACATAATTTGTAGGATGCCTGGGTGGCTCAGCAGTTGAGCGTCTGCCTTTGCCTCCGGAACTCCAGGATCAAGTCCCACATTGGACTTCCTGCAGGGAGCCTGCTTCTCCCTTTGCCTATGTCTCTGCTTCTCCCTGTGTCTCTCATGAATACATTAATAAAATCTTAAAAAAAAAAAGAAACATAATTTGCACGGGAATATTTCCTGTGTTATGAATTGTTCATAAAGTATATCTAAAAAGGTAAAATAAAGCTACCTAACTAGGATTACAGACTTGAAGTACTAAAATGGCAACTTTTTTTTTTTTTAAGATTTTATTTATTTATTCATGAGAGTGACAGAGAGAGAGGCAGAGACATCATCGGTGGAGGGAGAAGCAGGCTCCCTGCAGGGAGCCTGATGTGGGACTCAATCCCAGGACCCCAGGATCATGCCCTGAGCCAAAGGCAGATGCTCAACCACTGAGCCACCCAGGCCTTCCCCCCTTTTTTTTCAAATTGCAATTCTTTGAAGGCTTTTATGATTTTTTTTTAAATTTATTTATTTATGATCGACACGGAGAGAGAGGCAGAGACACAGGCTCCATGCAGGGAGCCAGACGTGGGACTTGATCCCAGGTCTCCAGGATCACCTGGAGGTGATCCCAGGTCTTGATCCTGGACTTGATCACCTGGACTTGATCCCAGGTCTCCAGGATCACCTGGCGCCAAAGGCAGGCGCCAAACTGCTGTGCCATCCAGGGATCCCATGAAGGCTTTTATAATTTAGACTCTTATATTTCATACTGGGCTTTCTTAGTTTGTCTGATACCATGAGATCTGATATCCTTAGATTTGTAGGATTTGAACATGAATATTTGTTGGGTTTTTCAAAGATTTTATTTATTTGACAGAGAGAGAGAGAGCACAAGCAGGGGAGTAGCAGAGAGAGAGAGGGAGAAGCAGGCTCTCTACTGAGCAGGGAGCCTGACGTGTGGCTCAATCTCAGGACCCTGGGATCATGACCTGAGCAGAAGGCAGATGCTTAACAGACTGAGCCACCCAGGCGCTCGTAAAACAAATATTCATTCAGTACATACCATGTGAAGGAATTTGTAATAGGTTTTTCTTGCCCTTCTGAAGCTTGGCCAAGTGAGGAGAAATGATATTATAAACAGATTATTAAAATAAAATGTAAAGCCTTCTGTAGTAGAGGTGGAGTTTAAGTATTATAGGGGCAGACCATTGAAATCCTATCTAGGGCAGCCCCAATGGCTCAGCAGTTGAGCATCTGCCTTTGGCCCAGGGCATGATCCTGGAGACCTGGGATCAAGTCCCACATCAGGCTCCCTGCATGGAGCCTGCTTCTCCCTCTGCCTGTGTCTCTGCCTCTCTCTCTCTCTCTCTCTCTCTCTCTCTCTCTCTCTCTCTGTCCCTCATGAATAAATAAATAAAAAATCTTAAAAAAAAAATGAAATTCTATCTACCTAGCATAGGACTAGTGGTATACTATGTATACTTATTAACTGAGTAGTACTATAAGCGCAGTGTTATGGAAGCATAAAATTGAGATGATTCTGAGCTACATAAGAGTGATTAGAAGTTTGCCAGGGTAAGATGGTTGAAGAGTTTTCCAGAAAGGAGAAGTATCCCTGTTTGTTTGTTTATTTTTTAAGATTTTATTTTTTTATTCATGAGAGACAGAGAAACAGAGATATAGGCAGAGGGAGAAGTAGGCTCCCTGTAGGAGCCTGATGTGGGACTCCATCCCAGGACATGGAGATCACACCCTGAGCGAAAGGTAGACACTCAACCACTGAGCTACCCAGGTGTTCTGAGAAGTATCATGTTTAAAGGCAGTGAGTCAGTGCAAGCACAGTTCAGGAGATGAAATTCAGTGGGAAGAAACTGTTAACAAGGACAGCATTAGGTGGCTGTGAAAATAGTTCTGGCACCCTTATAGCTGTATAACATGGTTTAAATACTTTGATAGATCTATAAGTAAAAGGGAAGGTACTCTAAGTTACTCTGAGTAACTGAGTTACAAGTTAGCCTCTAGGGACATACTGCCTATATTCAACTTCCAACTTGGCCACTCCAGCTATATGTCCTTAGCAAATACTCAATTTTTCATTACTTTGGGTATGATGATACCTCCCTGAAAGGGTTGAGTCTTAAATAAGATAATAGAAACTAAAGTGGCTGTTACAATGCTTGATACATTATATACAGTAGTTAGTATTAGCAGCTGCTATTATATTTTTAATAGGAAAATTTGACTTAATCCCAGCATTTAAAGAAATAACTTGACTTAAAAACAATGGTTTAAGATCTTCTTTTAAACTTATATGAACAGTATAAAGTAAACTTTAGTGGGAAGAGAAAACTTAGAGGAAAGGTAGACTATAAACAGCTTATGATAATATGAAATGAATCTTACCACAAATATTCATAGAAAAAATATTCCTAGAAATTAGGAACACCTGACTGGCTCAGTTGGAAGAGTATGTGACTCTTGATCTTGGGGTTGTGAGTTTGAGCCCCATATTGGTTTTGAGATTATTTAAATAAGAAAAATTTTTTAGAATTATAAGACACAGGGTTAATTAATTCCTAAAATCAAACTTATTAGCAGTATATAGCTTAATACTGTTTTAGGTATAATTCACATTCTTGAGTTCGGTGATGTTCAGATAGTTAAAGCTTGCCAAATGGATCAGCATTTAATTTATATGCATAGAAAGAAAGATGTATTTATCCTATTCTACAAAATTGACTGCTTTTCTGATTACTTCCAGAGGAAAAGGTAAGGATATATGGATAAAATCTTGAATTTTCAAAAATAAAATTATATTGAATTAAAAGCAATTGACATACTTTTTAGTTTTTTTTTTTTTTCCTTTTTTAATAGGAAATGCTAAGAGATTTAAACCTTGGTGAAATGAAGAGTGGGGTACCAGTGTTGGCAGTGTCCTTGGCATTGGAGGGAAAGGCTAGTCATAGAGAAATGACATCTAAGCTGCTTTCTGACCTTTGTGGGACAGTAATGAGCACAAATGATGTAGAAAAATCATTTGACAAATTATTGAAAGATCTACCTGAACTGGCATTGGATACTCCTAGAGCACCACAGGTTTGTATGGCTCTTCTTTTTATTCATTTTCTTCCCCACTACACTTCCAATTATAGAAATAATTCATGTTCCTAGGAAATTTTAGTAGATAAAGAGGACAAAATGACCTGTATTTTTTACCACACAAAAATAGCCCTCTGACATTTTAGTATATTTTTGTCTAGCTGTTTTTCTTTTCTTTTTCGTTTTCAAACACAGTTTTCATCATACTATAATTTTATATTTTGCTTTTCCACCCATGCTCTGTATAGTTTGTAGTTCATTGCTTTTGCTGTCTTTATATTCTCTATTATATGTGATTAAGCTATTGTATGAGCTAGGATTTCAAAAATATGTAGATTGTTCTAATTGAAGATTGAATTGGCTTGAGTGATGTTTACTATAAAAAGAATCATAAAAAAAAGAATCATAAATAAGTCTGTTCTCTTTTATAGCTTTGTGGGGAAATTAGAAAATTCATGATTTATGTTGCTGTTTAGATTCTGTCCTCAGAGCCTTATATTTTTATTAGATTTGATACATGCTGATACTATAATGTGACTTTCTGGTTTGACAATGAAAATGTGTGAAATTGCTGCTATTGACCAAAGTTTTAAATCAAGGTAGGAGTTTAATTTAGGAATAGAGTTATAGGTCAGTTAATTCTGTTTCTGTTATACTTTCCTATGACTGATGGTAGTCTGTGTAAGGTATTGAGCTATGATTCAGGTATGGACTTTTTTTTGCTTTTTATAGCAATACTCATATTAAAAACCTGATTACATAAATACATATTATAGAATTTTTGAAAAATAAAGTCAAAAGGAAGAAAGGCCAGCAAAAATAACCATTGTTAACTATTAACATTTTGGTGTTAAATCTGTTTTACTTTCTGTGGGTATGATTTTTCATGTATGATTTTTATATATCCTTGTATTTTTTGTTTTAAAAATGAAATTATACTGTATGTGCTATTTTATAAACTTCATTTTTCTTACACCATAAAATGCGGTAAATGTATTCCCTAATGACCACATAGTATACCATCTTATGTATCATTTAACCATACCCTTATTGTTGGACACTAGAGTCGTTTCTAATTTTTGTAAGCAATAATGCTATGAAAAGGAGTGCCTGGTTGGTTCAATCTGTGGAATAGGTGACTTTTGGTCTCAGGGTCATGAGCTCAAGTTTTACATTGGATGTGGAGCTGACTTTAACAACAACAAACATAAATAATTCTATGAATATACTTTTAGATAGAAACTTCTACACAAAGTTTTCTCCATACAATAAATTATTTTGATCAAAGAATTTTTGAGAAAACCTAGTCCTATGTTTTTGTTTGATTCTAGAAGAGAGTTTTCTCTTGAATTTAGGCCATTGGCTTAACAAATATTTTTGACTATACTATGTTTCAGGCAGGTATTGGGAAATTCAGTATTGAGCAAAACTGATGTATGTCTGCCCTATGGTACTTATCTTGAAGGTTAAGATGTGGGAGCATAAGCCAACCATAACTAGCAGGTGCTAAATTGATGTCTTTGAATGTTCCGACATGTCTTAGATATTGACTGTGTAATTCAGTCAGTCTTCATCATTGGTGTGTTTAGAAATTGTGTCCTGTAAAGGTTTATTTTAGGGTGTTTTATATAGCTTTTTTTTTTCTTATTGTAGTTGGTGGGCCAGTTTATTGCTAGAGCTGTTGGAGATGGAATTTTATGTAATACCTATATTGATAGTTACAAAGGAACTGTAGATTGTGTACAGGCTAGGTAAGTAAATTAATTTTCCTACTTAGAATTTCAAAAGGGGAAAATTCTACAGGATTTATTGAAATGATATTTGAATTAATCAGACATTGTAGACATCTGTCATTTGTGTGCATTCTCCACTGCTAAAATTGAGAGATTGTTGACATGATATTAACAGGAAGAAGATATATTATAATGTAGAAGTTTGGGATCTTAGCTAAACCATCAGCTACCTTTATGTCACACCTCTCTTCCCTGGGCCTCAGTTTCCTTATTTATAAAATGGAAGATTGCACTGAGAATATTTAAGGTCTGTTCAAGATTTTACGTTCTGTAATTATTTAATATTCTGATAAGATGGATAGTATTAACAAAGGAGCCCTATTTCCTATTTTATATTTATCTGCTACAGCAATATTAGGAAATAGTGTTTTTTCACTCTTGGTCTTTGGTATAATTTAAGCTAAATGTAATATTTGGGAGTCATCTGTATGATTTTTAGAATTTTCTAGAAACATAGATTTGGTCCTAGCCATGTATTAGATCTTAGGTATAGATCTTAACTTAATTTTTTAGGACTACGCAGATCAGAGTACAATGATTGCCCTGGTGGGAAGGCGTAGATCTATGTAAAAGTTAAGTTTTATGCAAAATGTTTTTTCTTAGTATAATTATTTTGTAATAAGTTTAGTTTTTTATGACTGAGAAATAAAAATGAGTATGAGAATAATGAAAAAAGTAACTTTTTTTTTTTTTGCTCCCAACTTTTTATTTTAAAAAGTTGCTTTTTAAAAGACTTTTGAGTTTTAGGTTGCTTTCATGTTACATGAAAACTTTTAGGGATGCCTGGGTGGCTCAGCGGTTGAGCATCTGCCTTTGGCTCAGGGTGTGATCCTAGGGTCCAGGTTCAAGTCCCACATCAGGCTCCTTGAAGGGAGCCTGCTTCTCCCTCTGCCTATGTCTCTGCTTCTCTCTCTGTGTCTCTCATGAATAAATAAATAAAATCTTAAAAAAAAACAAAAACAAAACTTTTAAATCAGCCTCAAACATGTCCAAGTTGTCACAGATATTTGTTGTTATTGTGTGTGTGTGTGTGTGGTTTTTTTTTTTTTTTTTTTTGATAGAGCTGCTCTGGACAAGGCTACTGTGCTCCTGAGTATGTCTAAAGGTGGAAAGCGCAAAGACAGCGTGTGGGGTTCTGGAGGTGGACAGCAGTCTGTTAATCATCTTGTTAAAGAGGTAACTACTGGGTATTGTCTTTAACTTAATTTACATGTATTTCTTTAGATAAGTAAACTATGCCCTCTAGCTGGCATTTTTGCAGAGAAAAATTAAGTTCAGGCTTAAAGCTACTGATGGAAAATTGGATAACCTTCATATATTTGGCTTTATATCCTGGTGCTATAAATTATACAATAATTATATAATTGTTATTAAATTTTTATGGTTTCTGACTTAAAAGTAAGACTAAGTTAAAAGGGCTTTCAAAGGAGGGCTGTATTTGAACCTCAAAGGAATGCCTGAAATCCTTTTTATATTGATATTTAAAATTTTTCAGATACTGTCAAAATAAGACTTCCTAAGTTATTCAATAAAGAACTATATTTTTATATATGAATAGTTTGAAACTGGATACTCTTAGATCATAAGTGATGAATTATGAACACTAGGGTAGATCAGAGTAGTAAATTTTTGTAAGGAAATTCACTACTTGTATGCATGCTTTAAAAGTAAAAATTATTTATTGCATTAAAATGCAAGATTTATTATCTATGGATTTTTTTTCTGGCAATAAAGTAATATTCTGTAACAGGAAACGAGAAAAAGTATTTAATCTTTTTGCAGATTGTTAAGAAAATTAGAAGATTTATAGCTCATGTGCTTCTGATTTTTTAGTATAATCTTTTCATGTGACTAGAGTTTTGATATTTAATCTTTTAATGATATGCGTTTCTAGTTTGGGGGTTAAGGAGCTGAAAGTACAGATTTTTGACCAGTTTGCTTTTCTATATCTTAAGGTAGATAAGCTGGTGTTTGTAATATCATGATCACAATATTTGCTTTTAAAAAATTTTTCAAGTTGTTAGGAAGATTGAGGTATAAACACAGTCAAGATATCAGCAGTTTGTCAAAATTACATAAAAGGCATCTAGATGGGAAAGGAAGAAGTAAAACTATTTGTTCTGAGATGACATGATCTGTATACAGAAAATCTGAATCTACAAAAAAAAAAAAAAATGAAAACAACCAAACTGTCAACAAAATAAATGAATTCAAGGTTGTAGAATATAAGATCAGTATACAATATTCAGTTCTAGTTCTGTACACTAGCAATGAATGATATGAAGTGAAATTAAGAAACAGTTGCTTTTACAATAGAATAAAAAGAATACTAAAATGCTTAAGAATAAATTTAACAAAAGCAGTGCAGTTCTTGTACACAAAAACTGCAAAACATTGTTGAAATGAATTACACCTAAATAAGTAGAAAGATATCCAAATATCCTGTGTTTATGGATTGGAAGACATAATATCGTTAAGATCATAATGGTCAGAGCACCTGGCTTTCTCAGGTGGAGGAGCTTGTGACTCTTGCTCTCAGGGTTATGAGTTTGAGCCCCATACTGGGTGTAGAGATTACTAAGAAAAAAAAAAACTTAAAAAAAAAAAAAAGATGGCAGTACTCCCCTAAAATTAGTATTTTGAGAGACTGCCAAACTATTTTATGTGAATTATCTCAACCAAAAAATAGTCAAGATAAAAGTTGAAATAAAACTACCAATAAAGGAGTGTGAGGTTGACATGATCTGGATTGTCATTTATTTTTACATGGGAGGATAGTTGGACCAAGAGGACTTTTAGAAATGTATACATGTTTTTATAATTTATCATTCTAGGGCACGTGGGTGGCTCAGTGGTTGAGCATCTGCTTTTGGCTCAGGGCATCCTGGGATCGAGTCCTACATCAGGTTCCCCATAGGGAGCCTGCTTCTCCCTCTGCCTGGGTTTCTCCCTCTCTCTCTGTGTCTCTCATGAATAAATAAATAAAATATTAAAAAAATAATTATTCTAGAAAAATGCATGGAACCCGATAGGAAACATTTAAATACTTTAAGTTGCATAACAAAGTTATAAAACTATAATAAGTAATATAATTTAAATAATAAATGTATTACCTTATAATTATAAAATAAAAACACTTTAGTCAAATGCCATGCTTTAAATATTTACTTTCCTAAAGCAGGATAATAGGAATTATTAGGATGTTTTCTATTGATCAAATTTTATTTTACCTTTCATGAAAATACATCGCAGGAGTTGAAGTCAAAGAGACTTAAATGAGATTATTTAACAGCCTGCATTCATTGAGCATGTACTGGGTGCAGAGGTGATTTTAACAGGCAGTTAAAACTATAGGGAAGAACATTCTGATTGAAGTGCTTGTGCTGGAAAACTTTTTCACCTTTTCTCTGGAGTCATAGAGGTTATTGTGTTTGAACAAGAAAGTCAAGTCTTGCCTCTTTAGCTACAACTAGAAGCAGAATTGCTGATGAACATCTTAGATAATGGGTTTCAAATCCTTAGCTGTAGAGAAGAGAAAGTATATAAACATTTTCCTCTGTATAGTAAAGCTCTATTATCATCACTCATTTTTTGGCTGCTAGTGCACTGTTTAAGGTCATCCTGATGGAAGTGAAAGTTTGTGACACTTTATTAAAAATATATTTTGAGACTTTCAGTCAGTGCCCTCTAGTGGTCTTTAAAATCCCTTGTTTTATAGTGAGCACTGAAGTACTATGGTTACAGCGCAAGCCACGTACATCTAAAGACTACTAGATCTCAGTGATCATTAAGACACACTGAAGCACTGTATTCTCTTTATAATTATGAACCACTTAAAAATTGGAGGTTTACTTTTTAATTATGAAAAAAACTTGTAATAGTGTCAAGTCTCTATGTTCTTACACAGCTGTTTGTAATCTGCTTTGAGAGTAAATAAATCATATAGGCAAAAAGCAGTTCTTTTTGGTAAAAATTAGGAATTTTAGGGGTGCCTTGGTTACTTAGTTGGTTGAGCATCAGAATTTTGGTTTTGATTCAGGTCCTGGTCTGGCATTTGTGGGATGGAGCCCCACCACAGGTTCTGTGCTGGGTGTGGAGTTTGCTTCAGATTCTTTCTCCCTCTGGCCTTTGCCCCTCTGTGCCACATGTGCATGGGCACGTTCACACTCTCTCTCTAAAAAAATGAATGAATAAAATCTTTAAAAAATAAAAATTAAGAATTCTAACATTTCAATTTTTAAATTTGATAGATTGATATGCTGCTGAAAGAGTATTTACTCTCTGGAGACATATCTGAAGCTGAACATTGCCTTAAGGAATTGGAAGTACCTCATTTTCACCATGAGCTTGTATATGAAGTAAGATTACTGTGACATTCCAAAGAGAATTATTAAGTGTTCCTTTTTGAACCATCATGACTGAATGCTTCTTTAGGAGTATATGTCTTTTTTTTTTTTTCCTTTTTTAAAAAATTTAATGTTCAGGGAGTAAGTTTTTAAAAAAATTTTTGTAATGATTAAAATTACATATCAGACAAAAGTGATCTGATACATTTTAGGAGCAGTTTCTTACATGAATTAATGACCAAACATTTGTTCATTCAATTTTTAGGCCATTGTAATGGTTTTAGAGTCAACTGGAGAAAGTACATTTAAGATGATTTTGGATTTATTAAAATCTCTTTGGAAATCTTCTACCATTACTCTAGACCAAATGAAAAGAGTAAGTATAACATTTTGAATACTTTTTAGACTTACACCTTAAATGTCAAGTGTTTGAATAAAGATTATGAGTTGTCAATGAAATGTTCTTTTAGGTATGTTTAATAGTACTGTTTCTATAGTGTTGTTTTTTTTGTTTTTAGTGGTTGTGGTTATTTGACCTCTTGTAGCCATTTCTTGGAACGTAACACTTTATTGGGTTTTTTAACTTTTTTTTTTTTTCTTTTTTTTTTAAGATGTGATTGTTCTTCCTCAGGAGTTCTGCTTTTAAGTTTTATGATAGTTTCTATTTTATATCTGGCAACAAACATGAACATGATCTTTTAACAAATATACTTTAAAGCATTTAATTTATTCATATTGGTGAGATTCTTGTCTTACATTTTTAAAAAGTGTGGTAAGTGTATATAGAGAAGTAGATAGTGAAGAAATATGTCCAATGTCTGAAATCTACCTAAACTCTTTTGAGAGAACAGTTTTAAAGAAAATATACATACTGTCTATTTTTCAAGGATCAGATCTGGATTAGATCAGTCTAATTTTATGGACATTTAAGGCCTTAACTGTAGCTTGATGACAATGATGGGTTGTATGGCATTATGTGTTTCGTCTGGGCTAACAATTCTGTATATAATTTTATTGTTTTAGGGTTATGAGAGAATTTACAATGAAATTCCGGACATTAATCTGGATGTCCCACATTCATACTCTGTGCTTGAGCGATTTGTAGAAGAATGTTTTCAGGCTGGAATAATTTCCAAACAACTCAGAGATCTTTGTCCTTCGAGGTATGTTATTACTTTTTCCACGTAAAATATTGGTGGCATGTTTGGAAGGCTAAGGTAATTTTCTGTCATTCCAGAAAAATAACACTATCTCCCCTGAAGCCACTCAAGAGTGAAAATCATCTGTTGTGAGCATATGGGAAAACAAGGGCGAAGTTTATTTTGCCCTTGGGCAAAGGGGTACTTCATGAACCCTTGGTTCATTGGAAGGAAACTAACTCTGTGTAGTAGTTCTTTGTACTAGGTTCTGTTCTGAGTAGTTGAAATATTCAGAGTAGATATTATTTGCCAGTAAGATGAGAAAATTGAGGTTTAAAAAAAATTAAAAAAAAAAAGAAAAAAGAAAATTGAGGTTTAAGGAAGTGTAATATACCTTTTCTAAGGTCACACGTAGTAGAGGCCAAGGATGAATCCTTACCTTTCCTGGCTTCAAAGATGTAGGCTCCCTCCTGTACTCCATGTAGCTTCTTTTTGCTCCTTCATGGAATGGAGAATTGAGGCTAATTGGACAAGTGTATGTGCATGATTCTTTGGAGATGATCTATTTGCACTACTAGGATCTCTTTGAGATATTGATGATTTTTTTTGTGGCTAAAATAAAACTTATAATGAAGTTTATAAATAAATAGATAGCTAGGCTTGTGTACATCTGCTTTATGAACATTTTGTTTTTGTAATTTTTAATCTGAAAAAATTACAAAGCTTTGTCTGTTTTTATTGAAGTGGATTGTGAGAATTAAATCTCAGAAAAATAGTTCCTGGTAGTGTCTTTTGCTTTACAAAATTTAGAAGCCATTAAGAGAGGAGAAAGGTAGAGCTTAATGACTTTGATAAAAATGTTTGAAAATATAGGTCTCTAAAAATACGTAAATAGATCTCTGCTTGGTGATGGCATCATTTATGTGCCAAGTAGTATATACAAGTAAAAACTGTCAACTTTGGTAAGAGTTCTTGCTTCTTGCTACTTACTGCTTTGTTCCCCATTTCAGTTTCCTAATATTATGTCTGAAGCTTTTATGTGCAGGAAAATGTAGCTGATTTCTACTTAAACTATGAAAAGGGGTCAGCACTTTGGCACTAGCTTTTTAAGGTTTTCAGCCTTTGTTCACAAGTCTAACTGGTCATTTCTACTGTGGCTTTTACTATCATGGATCAGTTAAGGAGATACCTAAATGTTCTTTTTATGCCATAGAATTTTGACTTTTTAATCCTCTACCCATTAGTTTAGTTGAGTGAAGTGCATATTTGTGTGTGGTATTGAATGCTTGCGCATGTTGGTCTAGGGTCAGAGAATGAGGGCTAGTCCTGAGCAAACTGTTTTCCACTTATTGCTTTAGGCTGCTGGTCAACTGTTGCTACTGCTTATAGCTACATACAGCCTAAGTGTAGTTACAGTATGAAGCAAGGCCTCTTGAGTTTGAAATAGCAGGAATCCCGAAATGGGGCATAGAACAGAATTAATTGGGTTCTGATTTGTTTGTCCATGTACAGGTTATGGCTTTTCTACATTTGAGGGAAAATTACAAAAAATTTTTAAACATGGATATTTTCATAGGTTCTGTAGCTCTAGTTTGCATAATTCCAAATCATGTTGTCTTTGACTCATGTTTAGTTTTTAAATACTAAAAGCATAATTGAAGGAAATATTAAAATTCTAAATAGCATGTTTGCTTTATATTTTAACTTTAACATGACTCCATTTGGACAATGAACTTATTTCAATAATTAAGCTTTTATTTAACTAAAAACTGCTTAGATTAGCAAGTTCATTTAATTTGTTATATTCTAGGATATATAGCAGGGAAACAGTCTTTTTCAAAAGAATTAGAGGCACGCTCATTTTTTTTCTTTTTTTTTAACCTAATGACTAACCAAAAGAACCCATGGGCTTTCTTTTGTTTCTTTTTGGTCTTTAGTCAAAATTGGTATCCATTTTCACGTTTGTGTTCTTTCCGTTACAGGGGCAGAAAACGTTTTGTAAGTGAAGGAGATGGAGGTCGTCTTAAACCAGAAAGCTACTGAATATAAGAACTCTTACAGTCTTAGATGTTATTAAAAAATATAAATATATCTGAATTGTAAGAGTTGTTAGCACAGGTGTTTTGTTTTTGTGGTTTTTTTTTTTGAAGCACTTGTTTTTGGGTACAAGGCATTTCTGAAATTTTATAAACTTACAATTTAAGGGGAATTTTTAAAGGAAATGTTTTCTTTTCTTTTTTCTTTTTCTTTTTTTTTTTTTTGAGGGACAGAAGAGTAACCACTTCTTAAGTGGAATATTCTCATAAGCTACCTTTTGTAAGTGCCATGTTTATGACCTAATCATTCCAAGTTTTGCATTGATGTCTGACTGCCACTCCTTTCTTTCAAGGACAGTGTTTTTGTAGTAAAATCACTGGTTTATACAAAGCTTTATTTAGGGGGTGAAGTTAAGCTGCTAAAAACCCCATGTTGGCTGCTGCTGTTGGAATACTGTGCTTTGGGAGTAAAAAAAAAAAAAAAAAAAAAAGTTATTTCTTTGTCTTACAGAATTGTAAGAAAATGAGTTAGTCATAAGACTTATTCATTTTTCCAGGGAACATATTGATTGGTCTTAAAGACTAGACAGTTAGATAAATGGTGGCTGGAACATCTATTTTTCTACAAAACTGGAAAAATGAACCCGGTTCTAAAAGAATGTATGACAAAATAAAACATGTGAAGCAGTGTTGATTCTTTATTGGGAGTACATTTATTTTAGGCCTTTTTAAAAACTTTTATCTTACACAGCAAATTTTAAATCCTATCGGGGAGCATATTTGAAGCCAGTGAATTTAAACTTTGGTCTTTGCAAACTTTTAAATCAAAAAGTATAATAGTAAATTCTTTTAATATCTGTGGGAAATGAATACATGTTTTTTGATCTTATCTATAAAGCTCAATGAAGTTTGTAAAATATATCTTTCATCATTCTTAACTTGTTACTAATGTTTGTGTTATAAAAAATTATCTTCAGAGACTCAAAAACTTTTGCATTTATTCAGTGTCTGAGAAGATAGTAGCTACCAATAAGTAATAGTTCTCTAAAGAATGAGCACATTTCTAACCTCTCTTGCAGAGCCTAATTATTCAGCAAGGCCTCAAGGTCTATGCTAATTTAAATTTTCTATTACTGATTGTAGCAACCAGCTGAGAATTATATTCAGAATTTACAAAGGTATTCTTAGGAATATGCCCGTTACAGGGTTAGGCAGTCTCTTAGAACTAAAACTCCAAATTTAATGTTCATATTTATCTCATGGGCTCTTTCAAGTGCCTATTTTTCTATTTTTAGGGTTTTGTGTTTGATACCTGGATGATAAGAGGTAGCATGGTAATTCTTCAGTCCTTAAAATCAGTATCATTAAAAGCTCAGGGACTACTTGATAAGTGAAGGTTTCTTAAAAGTCAATTTAAGAAATAACAATTTTGTCATTATTGGTAGGACCAGTTGGTCAGGCAAAATAGCCTTAAACATGAAACACAAAATTCGTAATACAAGTTTTAAAATTAAGTAATGTAAAAGCCCAAGAACACTTTGTATGAGATTAGAATGTATCTTCAAATTCAGTTTTTAATAAACATGTACAGATTATCTGAATATAGAAGTTGCATTTAGTCACTTGTGCCTAAGAATGTTATCTACAAGACTGATAGTAGGAATGGTGAACAGTAATTTATGTTCTAAAAACTTGAGTTAAAAAACACAACTATAAAATTTGGGTTCAAAGTTTTTTAATTACTCAAAGTACAATACAAACCAGAGTGTCTAAATTCACAAGTTTCATTAGTCTCGGGTATTTTTAATATTATTTAAAAGTACTGTTAGTTTCACTATCTTCAGCACACAGATGCAAATAATTGTCTATTGTTAATAGTAAGGTAGGTATTTCTGTAAAAGTGCTAAGTTATTCAGTGAGTGATTTGCTGCTGTTGTTTTTCTGCCATTTCTTGTTGGCGAATTGTATCCTGGGCTGCTTGCTGCATTTTCTCCAGTTTTTCCAGAGTCAGAGATTTTAAGGGTAAAAGTTTGGGTTTACACAGCACCATTGTGGTTATATCTTCCACTGACAACTGCCCTAAGTTTAAAAAGAAATAATTTAGTGAGATGACTCAGTTGTACGGTGGTTTGAATTCGTAGCTAGAACGAAGGTCTAAAGACTTAATCTACTGTCAATGAAAACTCTTGTTTTCAGTTACTTTAAATATATCAATATTTAATACTAGGGAGTTCATAAAGGATGACATTTTTAACTTCCTGCCTAAGATTCTAAGCTACCTATGAGAGAGAACATTTTGTGTCAGATGTTTAATTTGCAAAAAGACTTAGGAGAAATACATAGTGCATAAGAGTACTTAGTAAAAGTATGGTATTAATTTAATACGAATATTCATTACTGAGTGTTGAACTTAAACCATCAGCCTTTAACAACTGCTTGACGTGGGTTTCTTTTCCCCCACTTTCAGACCTTACTTAACATTATGGTCAATTACAATACTACTTTTTTTCACTGAAAATTTCATTTTTTGAGTATAAGGATTTTTAGGTTTAAGAAATTGCTTCACTTGTCATCCTTTTGCTGGAGAAAAAAGTAATAGATGAGTTCTAACTACCTAAAAGAAGCATAATAAAAGGGACAGTAAATATGGCATACAGGATGCAAAAGAGTTACAAATTTTAGCTAATGGGCCTGCTATCTGCCATGCCTGCTACTTTTTATTTAGGGTTCCTATAATATTCCATGACCTAAGTATTTGTGATTTAGATACCTTGTTTTGGAAGAACTTCGCGGAACATGGACTTCATTTCCGCCATATCTGAATTGTTGGATACAGCTAAGTCTTTTCCTTCAAAGAGAAATCAATTATTAATATTCAAGAATTAATTTACAAAGCATACTGCTTGAGGTATTTCCATTGTAGTTTAAGAAGTAAAATCACCTGGGTGTTACGCTATATGTTGGCAAACTGAACTCCAATAAAAAAAATTAAAAAAAGTAAAATCACAATTCCTATAGAAGATGAACTATCTTATCCTTGCATAATTTTTGTATTAATTTCCTGTGGGTCTTTTCATTGAAACAAAATTGAGCGAGTTCACATAAGCATTTAGATCTGGTCAACATTCTTTAATCAGTGGAGGTGTTAGTTTGTAAGGCTACATGTTCTAAATTTTTTTCCCTTGTGAAAAATTGGTAGGACTTCATTTTTTAAGTCATAATTACCTGATACCAGCTGAAGAAAACCAAAAGCATTTATATGTGGCCATTTGGTTCACTGATAGCATCTCCCAGAATGAATGAATGAATGATGTATCAGGTAAAAAATACTACCATTTGGAAAGTGGGGGAAGGCAGGTAGTTAGAAAAAAGAGGAGGTAGTAGGTACACGTTCCCACATTTTTCTTTCTCCCTGATGTCTACTTTAATCTCTTTGCTATAATGACAAGCTTTATAGGATCAGTTACTGGCTACACAGCTGACATCTGTAAAGAAGCAATACAAATGGGTGAAACTGGCTCTTGAACAAGTGAGAGGTTTGCTTTCGGTTTATTACTTTCCTGTATTACAGGGATACTATATGCTAAAGTGCCAGCAAATACCTTCACCCTGAGTATTTTGTTAAGACAGCAGCGTGTACCAACTGGCTGATGACATTTGTTTGCAGGGTTACATTCCAGATTACTGCTATGCTGTGTATTCAAGGTATACTAGACTGTAATGTGTAGCATGATCCTTTTCCAAACACAGATGCTTCTCCAGACAGTCCCACCCCTTCTGTGATATTTCACCATAGTGATGCAACCTTACCATGTGCCTTTCACAACATCACCACAGAAGATTTATTATTTATAAAGTGGTGATGCTGGCATGATGCCTGTCTACTGCCCACTGCAAATTAGTTTTAATCAAGTGAAGCTGCTTCTGGTCTCAGTCCCACTCTCCCACTACTTTTGACATTTGTAATAAAAGCTTCCTACTCTATCCACGAAGCCTCTTCTTTCTTGTTCAAATTCCTTTTCTGGAACATCTTAAGTCCTGAGGAACCTCTATCTGTTTTCCAGAACTTTTGTCATTAGGATTTACCTCTACACTGCTCTTTTTGGGAGTGAAGATGAAATAGGGAATGGACAGGAATAAAGCAACTCATCACTAACTGGAATCTGAGATTAGTGCAATAAGCAGCTACTTTAGAATGCATAACTCTGCCACATTCTATTCTTGTTACCTAGGCCTGCCAGTAGTACTTAGTGATCATTTCCCCTCCCTTTTTTCCACATTTATGTTGAAGGCTAATAACTGCAGATCTGTCATTAGTCTGAATATAGCTATAATAAAAAACAGCCTCTCCACTAAAATACCATAATGAAAATATTCACTAGGCTTTATTTGATGCAAATCTGACATAATATGCTAACAGGGAGGACAGATATTGATAAATGTGAAGGGAATATAATAAAATTTTTTATCACCAAATTTCTTACTAGCAAAACAGATGAACCACTATATAGAGTAGCAACTCCAGCTACTCAGAACTCAACGGCTATCCTTTTGTTCTCTCGTAACCTCTTTCACATCCAAAATATGGTCTGAGGAAAACAATGAAACTTGTGCTCAACCAAACCTTAGTTCTCTGTTTCACTAAGCTGCCATTGTTACTGTAAAGGGTGTGGGGCCAAAGGCCTGGTAGGGAGTGGGTTGGGTCTGGTGTGGGGAAGATCAGCGCCAGCAGTCACTTGCCTGGGTGGAGTGTCTGCTTAACTAGGGTTGGTTATTGTCCTAGGCTTCCCCGCTAGGCATTGGTGGGAGAGAAACAGGAAGGGAAGGGCTAAAATAAGCAAGGTGGTGATTGGATGGATGGCCCTCGTTGGTAAGGCTATATTGTCTTGATAATTAACTGCCCAGATAGTCCACAGGAGTAAGGGACTTTCTTTACCAGGTGGCCTGCTAATAGCCAGACATGGGTGGTGTAATGTGCCCTATGGAGCTGTGATTGCTCCTAAGAGTAATTATTATGTATGATAAGTGCGTAACACTAGGACATAGGGTCAAAGAAAAACCATACCAGCCATGACTGAAATTCATGTGTATCATACCAGTGCCATGTCAGTCAGTTCAATGAATATGTGTGTCTGAGTGCCTGGCTGGCTCAGAAGAGTATACAACTCTTTTTTTTTTTAATTTTTTTGAGCAGACAACTCTTGGTCTTGGGATTGTGAATTTGAGTCCCACGCTAGGTGTAGAGATGACTTAAAAATAATATCTTAAAAAAATTCGTGTCTATCACATGCAAAGCACTGTTCCTTAGTGAACAAAACATGAAACCCAAAACTTTTTGGAGCTTACACTCTAGAGTATGGAGACAGAGAAATAATGTAATTTTATAGTAAGTGCCACAGAATATTAAATAGTTTAAGAGGATTTAGGAGTGCTGGGGGGGGGGAGTACTGCATTTTAAGTAGGAAAATGATGATGGATTCATTATAAAGGTGAAAATTACTGTGACCTCATTTTTTTTTTTTTTAATTTTTATTTATTTATGATAGCCACAGAGAGAGAGAGAGGGGCAGAGACACAGACAGAGGGAGAAGCAGGCTCCATGCACCGGGGGCCCGACGTGGGACCCGATCCCGGGTCTCCAGGATCGCGCCCTGGGCCGAAGGCAGGCGCCAAACCGCTGCGCCACCCAGGGATCCCTAATTTTGGTGGTGCATGTTACATTTTTTGAAATTGCAAAAAAGCCAAAAGCCTGATAGTATCTAGAGTTAGAGAAGGCACAGGGAAATGGGCAGTTTGGTGGGTGGGTTTCTTGATACAGGTTTTTTTTTAGAGGGATACTCTGTAGTATCTATTAATATTTTATATTTTCTACTACAGCTAAATATGCACGTTTTCTTTGATTCAAATGTTCTACTTCTAGTAACAAGCTCTAAACAATGCACCAGTGTATAAAGATCTACAAATAAGTATGCTCATTAAAGCACTGCACTGAATAGTAAAATGTTTAGCAATATGTCAAAGGCTAAAGAAATTATGGAACAGCCATAATTTGCAAGACTTTAAAATGATACATTTATCAAGGTATATTTTTAAGAGAAAACATAACATTTGCAGAAGTAAAATTCTTACACTAATAGAACCCAAATTTTAATGCTTAGAGAATACAATGTCAATCATTTTTTGAAGCTCCTGGTCTGGGTAATTGGAAAATAATGTTTCCTTTTCCCTCATAGTTTCTTTAGTTTGTAATTTGTCCCAGAAATAATGGTTTTGATAGTACATTTCAAAGTCATGATGAAGTTAAGCAGACTGGTAGCCATTGACTTGGATGCCTAAGATTAATGCAGAAGAACTTGGAGGGAAACCAAATCTTTGTCATGAGATATTATACTAAGCTGTGGGAGTGGGAGCTAAAAGACACTTAAAATCTAGGAAGGGTTACACTTTAAATCAATCAAACCCATAATGATATCATAAATTAATCTTACAACTTGGACAAGTTAAAAATTTCTGGGGTGATTTAGTTTGATACTAGAACTAACTTATGTGTGAGACTGGTAAAGAGCACTAAAGTGTTCTTTTGAACCCTGAGAATATATGTTAGTGGTCCTCAGATTTTATGTTTATATAACACCCACAGAAAAATTAAAAAACTAGGTAAAAAAACTAAGTTTTTTCTTTACAAATTTCTAAATGACATATAAATTTATCATTAAGTTCAAATAGTTATAAAGATATAATTTCCAGCATATTTAAAAATACCATTACATTAGCCTTTGAAAACATAGCCAATATAATCTAAGTATCATAAAAGTTTGACAGCTATTATCATCCATAATAAAAAGAACTCTTTAAGTCAGAAATTTCACATCTTTTTTCTCCCTAAACCTCTAGTATCATTCCACTTAATTTTATGTATTTTCATACTTAAACATATTTTAATGGTTTATTTTCCTACCATATTTCTCTACAAAAATGTTTATAAACCAATATGGGTCCTGAGCTCATGACCCTGAGATCAAGACCTGAGCTGAGATCAGGAGTCAGATAGTTAACCGACTGAGCCAGCCAGGCACCTCAACAACGTTTATGAATTTAAACGAAACACTAAAATATTCTGGATTGAGTAATTCTAATTATTAGTGAAAAACTATCGAAACAAGTTACATACACATGGATAAAATAATTACTGAAGATGAAAAATAAGGTTAATGGCTCTATATCTGTTAATAAGGACAGAGCTTTAAAAATATATACTGGACAGTAAAGACTGGAGTAGAAATGGATATTCTTTTCAGGACAAGGGAATTATTCTTTCAGAATGGAAAATAAATGTTAGCGTAATAGGAATTTGGGATCATATGTTCCTTTGCAAACATATTTTCAACAAACATACCAAATACCTATAATGTGGCAGCCACAGCTAAATGAAGGAGATACAGTGGATAAGAAGCAGTTCTCTTTGAGGAGTTTGGGGGAGGAAAAGGAGGAGAAAGAGAACATGTAAGTATATAATTACAATTGAATATAACCAAATTTAATAAAAGCATGTGTACTGTGCCTTAAGAAACCAAAACCATAAATAACTTGGTTTAGGATAGGTGACAGTGGCTGGTCTTTGAAGAACTACTAAATGTGATACTAGAGTTAGTCCCCCAAGCATGAATCGGGGTTTACTATGCAGAGAAGCAGCTGTGTAGCAAGGAGACAGTGTTCTAGATAAAGTGAACAAGATGCTCAGAGTCGTGAAAAAAAAAAAATCTAGGCAAATGACTAGAATACAGAGTACAGTGTACATATAGTATATGTACTGTGGTGGGACTGACAAGGTGGAGGCCAGTTCAACCTTAAGTGCCATGCCTGAGTTTGGGCTTTATATTCTATAGACAGAAGGGAGCTAATTGGATGGCTCCGAGTGGGTATGTGACATACAATTAGTTTTTTGGAAACACATTCTAGACAAAAAGGAAAAACTGAAGAGATACTAGAGGCAGAGAGATCAGTAAGAAAGCTATAATTATTTAGGTAAGATGATGAGGGTATGAACAAAAGCAGTGATAACAAGCATCAAGAGGAAAAGATACAAGAGGTGTTAAAGGATATAAGAAGTTGAGATTCAAACATCCTCCACTATTTCCCTCATCCCCCACAACCTCTGGGTGATAAATGATCAAGGATGACTGAGATTTCAAGCTAACATTTCTGAGTGAATAATGAAGGTATTAATGGAAGTTGAGAACACAGAAGAGGTACAGGTTAAGGAGGGGAGGATAAAGACCAAGAATCAGGTACACTGGGTATGGAAGTCCAAAAGGAAGGCAAAAAAGGACTGGATGCCCAGAGAATCAATGATACAGTAGTATAAGCTATAGAAATGAATATTATCACTTAAGAAGGATATGGAAAGATGTCAGACGGTGGTAGGATAGGTGGTAAAAAGACATGAATACAGTGTAGTGGGTAAGAGAAGGATATGGAGTCAGGTTAGTTATTTAAACAAGTTTATTTTCTAAGCTTTAGTTTCATCTGGAACCTAAAGCTTATAATGGCACTAACTTTAGACAGTATATTAAATTACATAATTCATTATCAGTCCTTACCACCTGGTAAGAATTCAATGGGTATCGATGATTCTGTGTTAAGCCATTACAATACTGTCATAAACTTAGATTCTTAGAAAAAATAAGTCTATTGACGTGTATTAAGAGTTATAGAGGCTTATTATTAAAACAGAGTGGAGAAAAACTCATAGGGAAGCAGAACACTTTATTAGAATTCTCCACTCATCTCCTTTGCATCTGTATTGCCTTATAGGTCATCTTAAAGGAAGAACAGTTTCAATACCCAGAAATCTACTTTAGCTTCTTTCCTTTAGCATCATGGCTCTTAAATTTTAGTTTGCTTAAGAATAACAATGTTTTAGTATAAAATCATGTATTTTAACTATACAGACATTTTAAGAGATTTTCTACAGTAATTCTGAAAATAAACAACTTTCACCCAAAGAGGTGATTTTAGAATTGAAGTACCCATTTTACCCATCTCCCACTGCATCTCCTAATACATATATACATATACTGAATTTAACTAAGACCAGGTCTAGGAAAAGTGATTTTGTCAAATATCACATAACTGGTAAGTGAAGAAACAGGATTTGAATTCTTGTCTGCCTGACTCCAAAGCCATGGTCTCTTTAGTTTTCTCTATGCTGCATCTGTTGGGATGGCCTGATGATCCTAGACAGATTTAGTATGGAGCCCCACTGCAGGAACGCGACCATTTAAGAAAATGTTAGAAAAGAGGAGAGATTATGGTATGTAGAAGCCAATGAAGGATAAAGTAACACGGCATCTTCAGGTTCTACTAAAATGGGCAGTTTTAAACCACTAATGACCTCTGCAGAGGAGGAGGAATGTAAAACAGAGTAAATCTTGGATAAACATGTAAAGTGCAGCATATTGACTAAAGCCCTGCATTTTGTTCTCTCTGCTATAGCTTTAACCAACATGCTGTTTTTCTTTCTCTCGATTTCCCTCTCCTTAATTTGAGGATTCAGCATTCCAGTTGTCATGTTTGATACCATCCTGAAAGAAATATCTTAGTAGGAAGAAATACTGCTTTTTGTCTGTCGATTTTGTTTATAGTATTAGTATTATTTTTAAAAGAAGATGTCACTGGAAATTTCAAATCTCAAGCTTAATTAGAAATATACAACACTGGGGATCCCTGGGTGGCTCGGCGGTTTAGTGCCTGCCTTTGGCCAGGGCGCGATCCTGGAGTCCCGGGATCGAGTAACGCGTCGGGCTCCCTGCATGGAGCCTGCTTCTTTCTCCCTCTGCCTGTGTCTCTGCTTCTGTCTCTCTGTCTATCATGAATAAATAAATAAATCTTAAAAAAAAAAAAAAAGAAAATATACAACACTTTAAAAGCTTACACGTTTTGCATCTTCCCCACCCCCCTACCAGATTAGTTTACAGGAGAATATAGTGATGAGAACAAGATCATGGGTTAAATAGTCAAAAGACTGTTAGCTTTAGATGGCACACTATTTCATCTAATCATCTGGAAAAACATAGGCTACAGTCATACAAGGGGGCAGACAGAGAAGGGGGATAGGTTACTAAAATCCAAATTTCATTCATGGTCACTCAAAGCATATACATATAGATTAGAAATATCAAAATGAGGGCCACCTGGCTGGCTCAGTCAGGAGAGCATGTGACTCTTGGTCTCAGGGTTTTGAGTTCGAGCCCCATGCTGTGGGTAGACATTACTTAAGAAAAAATACAATCTTGGGGCACCTGGGTAGCTCAGTGGTTAAGTGTCTACCTTTGGCTCAGGTCATGATCCTGGGGTCAAATCCTGAATGGGGCTCCCCCCAGGGAGCCTGCTTCTCCCTCTGCCTATGTCTCTGCCTCTCTCTCTGTGTCTCTCATGAATAAATAAGATCTTTAAAAAAAATACAAAATTAAAATACAAATATCAAAATGAAACACACTGTGAATGCCAATGCCAAGTCTTTGTTTTTAGAAATGTTTAAGACAAGATTTGGATGTTTTTAAAACTGTCTTCCTAGTCATACTAAAATCTCCTTAGTGTAATGTCTGATCTTTGTTAGGAGCCCCAAGGAGCCACTTTGTGGGTCAACGTGGTTATCTTCCATATGTGCCTACCACTCCAACTTGCCATTAGTTCTTCAACATAATGCTTTTCTCCCTCTATTAATTTATCTTAAACTTATCAGCTTATTCTAATTGTAAAAAAACTACATTTTTAAAGTTTGAAATTGAATGCTTCAGAGTGTTCTAGGATTCCAAGTATTTTAAACAAGCTATGATAATAAAGTCTAATGTAAAATTTAAAACAGAAGCTTGTACTGGAGGGTTTTCTTTCTTTTTTTTTTGGATTAATCTATTTTACATTTATACTTCAAGTGGGATACAGGGTTCTACTCTAGCTCTACTGTTAACTAGTATGATCCTGAATACATTTCTTAACCAATTATAGGTTTGATTTTCTCATAAAAAGCATGTTTATTATCTATCCTGGGTTGCAAGATTCAAGTAAAAAGTAGATGTAAAAGTGCTTAGAAATACAGCATGACATTTATTATTCCAGGTTTTTCATATCATCATAAAATAACGATGTAGTAATGGACTGTTTTAGATTTTCCATTAAGTACCTTCTGACTCTAAAAATTCTTCGAATCCTTATCAACACGATAGTACCTGTAAGACAGCATGAGCTATTTAAAGATATTTTCCTTTAAAAACTTGTTATGTTTTTTACTTTTAAAGGGCATGTGCTGGGGCACATGGGTGACTCAGTTGGTTAAGCGTCTGCCTTTAGCTGAGGTCATGATCTCAACGTTCTGGATGCGAGCCCCACATCAGGCTCCTTGCTCAGTGGGAAGTCTGCTTCTCCCTCTCCCTCTGCCCCCTGCTCATTTTCCTCTTGCTCTATCTCAAATAAATAAATAAATATATATATATATTTTAAAGATTTTACTCATTTATTTGAGACAGAATGTGTGAGCACAAGCAGGGGGAGCAGCAGAGGATGAGGGAGAAGAAGCAGTCTTCCCACTGAGCAGGGAGCCCTGCTAGGGGCACTGGATCCCAGGTCCCTGAGATATGACCTGAGCTGAAGGCAGATGCTCAACCCACTGAGCCACCCAGGTGTCCCAAATAAAATCTTAGGGAAAAAAGCATGTGCTGCCAAACTATTCCCTTAAAAAAAGAATATTTTGAAAGAAAATATTTTTAAAAGATTTGAGAGAGCATGTGCACTAGCACAAATGTGTGGAGGAGGAGAGGCAAAGGGAGAAGAGAATCTTAGGCAGACTCCTCACTGAATACAGAGCCCAATGTGGGGGCTCAATCTCATAATCCCAGCCCAAACCAAGAGTCAGATGCTTACCTAACTGCACCACCCAGGTGCCCATAGTAAATACATATTTTAAAAATATGATAAAGCAAATGTATTTCACAATATGATTCAAGGCTGAGAAACTGGACAAGTTTTTAAGCTGGTGGCAAATAAAAACTTTTAAAATTGTAATTGAAGGAATGGAAGCTTAGTGTACATAAGCTTTTTGATGGAGGTGACAAGTATGACAAGTGGCTTGTTGCTTAACCTAGAAAAATAAATGCACCTGAAATAAGGCAAAACATATTTCTAAGTATTTTCAGACTCTAGCCTATTTTCATGTAAGTGTCAATCCTATTTTCATGTAAGAAACAAAGGTCATAAACTGGTAGCTTTTGGTCCTATGCAGTTAAATGTCTTCCTGGCTTGCTAAATGTTTAAAAAGTATTTGAACCAATGTTTAAAAACCAGAAGATTTCACTTAAAGTCCAAATTTCAGCTCCTCTTGACAAATCTGGCAACACTGGGCCCATATTCCCATATGGCAAAATTTGGCCAGGGATGGGAAGTAATGTCCCATTTAGATGAACATGGGGAGTCCTCTAGTCCCCTCTACTGCCTATTGTTCCATCTCCCTTACCGTCCCCATTGCTACAGGCACTTGACTTCACAACTTCAGAAGAATACAAAACCACTATAACACATTATAGGCCAAATGTCCTATTTTATCATTAATAGGTATTAAGAAACAAAAATACAATCTTTGAGAACTGAGGGAGATGCCAAAAGCAATGTGTTTATGTAAAGGACAATACAGGATAATTTTTGGTGAATATTTATTCATTTAGATCCTTTTAAGTAAATTCAATCTGCTCAGTACAGGTTGTGGATGGCTACGCAGAAATAGTAGGAAAAATATGAAACGTTTTGTTTTTTTCAAGACTTAGATTGACTGATACATGAATTTTCTTTCTTTCTTTCTTTTCTTAAATATTTATTTATTCATGAGTGAGGCAGAGACATAAAGGGAGAAGCAGGCTCCTTGCAGGGAGCCTGATGAGGTACTTGATCCTTAGACCAGGATCACGCCCTAAGCCAAAGGCAGATGCTCAACTGCTGAGCCACTCAGGAGTCTTGATAGATGAATTTTCAAACAGATTAGATTTCTGAATGTAAACTAACATGAAGAAAAGGTGAAGGAGGGAGCCCCAAAAGTAAGTGTTTTTCAGCAGATATATAGTAGTAATGTTCATTCTCACTCAAGCGGCTGCCTACTTGCTAGCAGAGCTTAATTTGGACTGATAATATTCATCTGGAGATGCCAAATAACATCATATGTCATGTAGTTGGAAACTATACTAGTTCTATTCTGTTTTGCTATCTGGCATCTGCTGGTAGAAAAATGTTGCAACATGTTCAATTTGGCTAATTAATTTAGACTCATGTGAATAAAATGTGCGTTGTCTAGCTTCTGAACTGTGCCTAGGCCTAAGAACAGGAACTGTTCTTCTTGGATGAACTTGGATGATGCCACCGGTTCTGGTATACTTCACTAGCAGACACTACTATTAAGTTAATAGAAAATGACACATCCTACTCACACAAAATACCAGATGGCCAGCAGTTGCCTTGGTATCTGCTTTGATAACATCAAGATTCATCTGTATTTGAATTGCAGGGCCCACACATCTTTCATCAACAATCCTCAGGGTGCCAGGAGTTGAAACTCATGAAACTGTGCTGACATCAGTACACTGCTGCAGATCATATCGCATCAGCTCCAAGTGTCGGCAAAGTAGCAGCAACACTTGACTATAGGCAGACAGTCCAGGACGCTAGCACTTACTCTTCATAGACAGGAAGATTAAACACTAAACCCTTCTTTGTAGGATACCACAGGAGGTAGTGTGTGCAGAGAAGGGGGATGGATTTATTTATTTATTTATTTATTTATTTATTTATTTTATTTTTTTCTGTGGGACGGATTTAACTAGCAACATATGACATGGGTAGATACAGTTATTTGAGAAGGCTTAATCATGATTGGCAAAGTATGAATACTGCAAAGTATTCTTGCAAAATAAGCGGAATTTAATCAAGCCTCTAGATAAACTTCTGACTTACAAGAAATAAGAAAAAAGACATTCAAAAACACCTTTGCTTGAACTTTTTAAAATGACAATGTTACAGGGGAAAAAAAGATAAGGGAGTTGCTCTAGATTAAGGCTAGAGTTACAACACCCATATACAATACATAAACCTTGACAGAATCCTGAATTTTGTTGCAGAAGCTATTAACTTCTTCAGTTGTGATAATGATAACATGTTTTGCAGAACTTTATAATTCTTAGGGAGTACATTTTGGAAATCTTAGAAATGTCTGCTTAACAATAGGTGTCTGTAACCTATTTCCAAATAATTTAATGACAACGAAAAAAGCATGAAAATAAGGATGAAATAAATATGGCAAAACGTGGGGCACCTGAGTGTTTCAGTGGTTGAGCGTCTGCCTTTGGCTCAGGTTGTGATCCTGGGGTTCTGGGATTGAGTCCTGCATCAGGCTCTCCCTCTGCCTCTCTCTAATGTTTATTACATTCTTTTGACTTTTTTTATGCATAATTTTTTTTAATTGAGGGAAGAAATCATGTTGGAAAGACTTCAGAGGGGAAATCTAAGAAAAGGTTGAGTAACAAGAGCAACGCTGCATTTGATCGACTGAAGCTGGCAGTGTCTTAGGCACCCGGCAGACACCAAATATATACAATCTTTTTTAGTAGTATTTACCAAAACAGTATCATGTGCAGGATAAAGATGATAAGACAAAATCATTCCATTCAGATGTAAACACAGCAGTAAAGCTAAAAACATAAGCAGCTGTTATATAAAATAGTGGTTGTCCTAAAAGAAGCATAAAAAGTGCTAGGTAAGCACAGGGGAAATTACTTCCTGCTGGAGACAATCTGGAAACACATCTCCAAGGATGAGTGGGGCATGGAAACAGTCACCAAAGGTTAGTGCTTCAATGATTCATTTTGGAAGAAACAAGAGTAGTTAGTTCCTTTTGGCTAAGGCATGGGTAGTATGGGAAGCAGAAAGGAGAAAAGGCAGGTCTGCACCCTTGTTGGCTGGCTGGGCAAATACAATTTTCCATTTACCTGCAAGTTCTCCCGGTCTTCTCCCCGGCAACTGTAGGCGCCCGACCCGGTATGACCAGGATGACTTACAGTCCTCGACTCAGGCCTACGGAAGAAACTGCACGACAGAACGTGTGAAAAGCACGACGGCATTTCTAAGCACATTCACAAGCCTCACGTTGTCTAGTGAAGCGTGGCCGTGGGGGAGCAGGACCGTATACCTTCGCCCAGAACTGCAGTCATCGCCTTACAGGCGCCCGGAGGAGGGGAAACCAGAGGAACGACACTCGGAGCGTGCAGACGGGAGGCGGGAAAATAAAGACTCGGAGGGGTTGCCGCGGCGGTGGCGGACCCCCCCCCTTCCTTCCTCGGTGGCGACGCAAAACGATTTCCCGGAGCTCCAGCACCCGCCGTCCTCCCAAGGTCGGGGCGGGGGAGGCGGCGCGGTCGGGAGCCCCGGCCCCCGGGAGCCCCGCGCTCTGCCCCGCGCTCTGCCCCGCGGCGCGCGCCCGAGCCCCTCCGGGAACCTCGGGGGGCGGGGGCGGGGGCGGGGGCGGGGGTGGGGCGGCCGCCGCCGGGCCCTCCCGGAAAGAAACCCTCCTCCGGCGGAAGCGGCTGGGAGCTCGGCGCCCCTCCTCGGCTCTCCGTCTCCCGCGGGCCGCCTCGCGGGACAGCGCCGACGCACCGTCACCCCACTCTGCGATCCCCGGGGCGCCGGGGCGGGGGGGCTCTGGCTCTTCCCACCCCTCCGCCATGACCCCATTCAGAAGTGCCAAATGCAGCTTCCGGGCAGGACAGGGACTTTCGGCACCCTGACCTCCTGTCCAGCTGGGTAAGTGACCAGACGTCCCAGCACAATAAGGGGCAGGAAGCCTGCGCCTTCCTCTCCCCCAGCCCGGGCAGGTAGTTCAGAATAGGAATTAAGTTGTCTGACCTGGGATGTCTGGTCACCGTTAGTCCTTTTTCGGGCCTACTTGCAGATTTCTCTCTTCCCAGACGGCTCGACTGTTGCCCAGGGCAACGGCGAGTTTTATTTATTTATTTTTTTTTTTTTGGGCGAAGGGAAAACTACGTCACACTGGAGACGGGAGGCCAGGAAACTCCGTGCCATTATCCGTCATGGCTGCCTTAGCTTCAACAGTAACTTCCGATTGGGAGTCGTCCCTCTACCCTGCTGGAGGCTCCCTCGGTGGCTCGGCCGGCCGGCGGCGCCCAGTGGGCGGGAGAGAGGGCGTAGAGCAGCTGAGGAGAGGAAAAAGGCGGGGCGAGGGAAGCTGGCGCCAGTGCCTCGCTGTGATTGGACAGCGGCGTTGGCGCCAGCGCCCCGCTCTGATTGGGCGGCGTCGGCACGCCTGGCTCCGCCTGCTTTTCTTCGCCAGCGAGTGACTGGCCTGCGCCGGAGGGGTGGGGCGGGGCGGTGGGAGCGAGAGTGTGTGGAGGCGCGGGCGGGGCGGGGCGGGGCGAGTGGGGGAGGGGCGGGCGGGGGGCGGCGGTTGGGCAGCGTCGCTTCTGAGGAGGAGGAGGAAGGAGGGCGAGCGAGGAGGATGGCGGAGTTGGGGCTCCCGACGGTAACGCGGGGCCGCTGAGGCGGGAGGGTGTTTGTCGGTCGGCTCTTCCTGCCTTCTTTCCTGCCCGTCGGGCGGTCCGGCCGGCTGTCGGTAGGGGGAGGCCCCGCGCGCCCTGAGGGGCAGGAGCCGGCGGGGCCGGGCGAGGCCCGAGGGGCTGGGGCCCGGGGAGGCGCCGCCGCCGCCGCCGCCGCCGCCGCCGCTCTCCCGGGTGCGGGCGCGGGCGCGGGCGCGGGCGCGGGGAGGGCTGGGCCCTCGGAGCCGGCGCTCGTGCGGGGCCCGCAGCCCGGCGCCGGCGGTGAGCGGGGCGGCGCTGACAGCGGCCGGGGCCGGGCCTGCGGCGGCGGCGGGCGGCGGGGCGGCGCGCGGGCCGGGGGCGCCCGGAGCACGGCCCTGCCCGCTCCGCCCCCGGGGGCACCTGGCCCGGGCTGCGGGGCGCCCCGTGGGCGTCGCGGAGGCGGGCGAGGCTCGGCGGGGGCCTTGGCGCGGCGCTGGCGGTGCGGGGTCGCGCCTTCCCCCGCCCCTTGCCCGGAGCCCGGAGCCCGTCGCTGTCTCCCCTCGTCGCCTCCCGGGGAAGAGAAGAGCGGCGAGGCGGCTTAGGCTGTGCCGCCCGGAGAGCCTGCCCTCCGGCCCCGGCGGACTTGCCTGGTGCCAGCCTCCTTCCGCGGCAGCTCTTCGGAATAGAGGAAAAGTACTCTACCCCCCCCCCCCCCCCCCGCGCTGGAGCCTCAAGGACCGACGATTTCCCCCCAGCCCCTCAGTATCCATTGTTGTGTACCATCCCCCTCCCCCGCCCCAAGCCTGGGTGGAAGGAGGAGGACTTCAAACCCTTAATTGCCCCCCCTCCCCCGTTTTTCAATCAGCAGAGCTTATGTGTTATTGTGTTAGTATGGATTTACAAACAGGTGGAAGGAATGCCGATTCGGGGAGTTGGAAAGAAGATGCTTTTGTGTGTGTGTGTGTGTGTGTGTGTGTGTGTGTGTGTTTTCAGGCTTTCAGCCCTTAACACTTGGTGATTTGATTTTCTCGTCTGTAGCTTTGTACCGTAATGGGGGTGATGAGAATAAAAGAGGAAGCAATGTGTTGCAACCTACCCAAAGAAATGTTTTTTTCGGTCTCTGGGGATGCTGAAGCAAAATTGGGTTGCAGACGTGTACTGTCTAGTGTTTGCCTCCATCCTGGTAACTACCAACAGTCTGTGGCTGTTCCACCTGTGTAATTTTTGTGCCCTTCATGTGGGCTTCTAGTATCTACTGAGAGGGATTACGGTATCCAAAACTTATTTTTTTTGTTTTTCAGAATCCTGGAGTATACGTGTGTAACCAGGTTTTTTTTTTTTTAAACGTAGCATTGACACCGGAAGATGATCTTCTATAAAGACTTCAGTTTATTAGTATACTAATTTCTACCCTGGCCCTTCCTTCCATACAGTTGCTCCTATAACTGTTAATGCGTATTTGAAGAAACTGAACTCTCGGATACAGCCTGTAACATCCATAGATTTATAGTTTGAACTTATCAAGTGTTCCTGACTTTCTATGTGACAGTGACAAGAATTTTTAGGGATGATATATATGACCATTTCCTACCTATGGAGCTTAGACTGAATATGATATGTTTTTAAAATACTTATTTGGACATAAGGTACATAAACTTTAATTATGAATATACATAAAAATAGAACTTAGGCAAGTAAAAGCTTTAAGATTTATGACTTTCAAATGGCATAAATCTAATGTAAAGCTAACATAAAACTGTATTCTTAAAGTGCCAGTTTTGAGGGGTGGACTTGGCCTATTTCTAAGATTACTACTATTTCTTAGGGTGTTTAATTTTTGAAGAAACAACTACATTTACTCTCAGATTGGCATCTGTTTACCGATATCTCATTGTTAATACAGTTTCAAGTTTTTCTCTTGCTAAAAGTTGTTATGGATAAAAGAGCGATATTAAGAGATAAATAGCTTGCAGTTAGATTCTTAGAAAGTTTTTAAACTACCATATTCAGGTTGATCAGAGCTGTGTTTCAGTAATTGTAACCAGACTTGTACAACAAGTTGGGAATTACAAACCAGTCAGAAATTTGGAACAAAAGGAATACCCAAATTATAAATTCTTGTGTTATATTGCTGGGATTGTGCTTTTCTAAATATTATTATTTCTTCAGTGACTTGGGACAGGGCTTGTCCCCATGTTCAGAGAGACATAAACTGGAATTCTACATGGAATATTTCCAGGGATGCCTTCTGAATAGCTGCTGGTGTGTGTGTGTGTGTGTGTGTGTGTGTGTGTGTGTGTGTGTGTTTAAGTAAAATCTCTATGCTCAGTGTGGGGCTTGAACTCACTACCCAAGATCAAGAGTGGCATGCTCTAACTGGGCCAGCCTGGCACCCCTCTGGTAGTATATTTTTGACTTGCCTTACCCATGTGGGGGAAAGGTAAATAAAATTGAATTTCTTTGTTATCCACACAGTCTCCTATTTGTTTTGAAAATACGGTGGTTTATCAATCTCTGTTGTGTAATTTAATATTTCTGTAAGACTTGTGTTCTTTAAACATTTTTTTAGGTTTTTTTTTTTTTTTGGAAGATATCCAAACATAAAAATAAACTTGTGTTTTTGACTGAAAGTATACCTCAGTGTGTGCAGAAATAAGGATGAATTTTTTTTGGAGGTTGGAAGAATATATCTTTACAATTCAGTTTACTGTATTATTTATGTATCATTCACGTATGAAAAAAGCAAATAAGGCTTTAAGATTTGTAACTTAAAAAAGCATAAAATAAAAAAAACCAAAACAAGACCAGTCCCCCACTCTCCCCGCCCCAAACCCGCTAAAACCAAACAGGTTGATCCACAAATCCTTCAGTGAGTTCTGAGGTTTATATTTTGACCTTGGTGGAAAGTGTTCTTGAATTAGTTTATAAAATATCAGTTCAGATAGGAGAGGAGATTTAGATAAAGAATAAACACTTTGACATTTCCTAATAAGACTGGTAGGGAAGTTGTAAATATTTTGTTGTACATAATTTAGATAGAAATGAGCTGTAATTTAGAAGCAGTGATACATTAAGTACTTTCACGTGGTACTTGAGAAATGAGTACTGCAAATATTGGTTGCATTTTTGCTTATTGTTAGAGTTATACTTCATACATTATATATTATGCATTGGCATATTATAATTTAAGTCTAAATCTTTCATAGGCTAAATTATAAAAAAAAAAGTTGCTATCCCTGTGTTCTGAATTTTGTTTTGTCTACTTAGTTATACCACAATAAAGTTATGCCATATAAATCTTTCCCAAAATGTTTTCTCTGATAATACACTAGTTAAAATTTTGTTTTTTTCTCAACTTTGTTTACGCTGACTTTTAAATCTGAAAAATGTCTAAGTCACAAGGTGACCTATGGAATGCTTGAACTTTATATAGTGTTCTGAACTGTAATTGCAGTCAGTGAAGGTTGAAAGGAACAAGGATAAGTAGGAAAAACAGATTTATGTTCTAAAATATGTAATTGCATTATTTTTGAGGTAAACTCATGCTCATTCTTTGTTGGGTACTTTCCCCTGGTTCCCATCTTAGCGCAGCATCTTTAATTCTGCAAATCAAAGTTGTGACACGTGAAAAAAATATCCTAATTACAAAGGGCTCTTTAGCGTTTGAGATGTTGGTAACATATGTGCTTTCAGAGAAAGTATGAAGTTCCCATTATCAAGAATTAAAAGAACTAATTAGATTTCACACTATATATTTCATTCCAACTTCTTTAAAGATCAGAACTGATTGCAAAAAGTAATGCATGCTGTAAAAGGTAAGGATTCTTTTATCGGAAAGAATGAACATACTGCTTGAAGCTAAAACATTAAAGGAGACCTTAAAAGTGGATATAATTGGTCCCTATGTGAAATGAACCTGAAACACTAAGAAGTATTTTGAGTTGCCTATCTTCTAATGTTTATAGCACTGTGAGCATTCACAATTTAAGCACTTTATTTGCCCTCAAATGCTATTTGTAAATCCTACAATTTTAAGTAATTTTACAGTTGATAAAGATAAATCTTTTTTCTTTTGGTTTTTCTAAAGTCTCAGAGGTAAAGTAGAAATTATTTGTTCTGACAGAGATAAAATTAACTCCAAATTCTAGATATTATCAGTTAATTTTGTGCTTTCTCAGTTTCCAGTTTTGTGTTGTACAACACTCCTTCTTGCTTTTGAGACTGTCACAGTTATCAATAGTCCTTAAATTAACTTTAAAATTCTGTTCTGTAAATATATCTTACTATAATTTTATATTCACAATATCATCTACCTTCTAGTAAGTGTCATGTATGCCCCAGAGTTTGATGCATGGATAAGTATTTCCTGCTTTCAGAAGTTCACAGTATGTTGCATGAACTGTACAATAGTAAATTGTCTCATAATGTGACAGGTATTTTGATAGCAGTGTGTGCTGGAGAACTCTGATGAGTTAAGGCAGATTGCATGTACGATCAGCAATGCTTGCTGGAGGGTAGGTCTTGAACTAACTCTTGAGGGATAATAGTGGATAGAAAAAGCATAGAAGTTAGAGATGTTAAGATCCATTTGGAAAATTGCAGGTGAATAGCAATTAGGATTCTTTATATGACTTAGTATTTCAGTAGGCATTCATGAAAGCATATATTTTTAGAGATTGTTATTTCTTGTATGCCTAAATTTAATTTGGGCCTTGAACTGTGGATCTGTATGAATGTTGGGGATCTGCTTCAAATTATTATTTAAACCTCTTAACTAAGCATGTTTTTCATTAGTATTTTAATTAAATATGAGAAGAGCATACCAGCCTGATATGGAATAACCCCCAGGTTTAGACCTTGGATAATTGTTTCAGAATCATATTTAAATATTTTTTCTCAACATTTATGCATCATGTTAAGAGTAACATTTATGAACCTTTTTAAAATTCATGGTAAGTTTTTTATTGTACAGACATTTAAAATTCACTCTTTTGGGGGCTGGCTCATTTGGAAGAGTATGCCACTCTTGATCTTGGGGTTTTGAGTTTGAGCCCTTCCTTGGGTGTTGAGGTTACTAAAAATTAAAAATTCACTCTTCTGAGAGCATTAAAAGCCAATCTCTTTCCATACTTATTTCAAAGTGCCACTCTTTCCTTTGTGTAAGGCTGTATAATCAGCTATATTTTGGTAGAAGTATATGGCTTATATGATTTAAAAGTTCTCTGAAAAAAAAAAAGGTTCTCTGAACTTGAATATTTTTCTTTCTTTCTTTCTTTCTTTTTTTTTTTTTTTTAAAGATTTTATTTATTTATTCATGAGACACACACACACACAGAGGCAGAGACATAGGCAGAGGGAGAAGCAGGCTCCACGCGGGGAGCCCGATGTGGGACTCGATCCCGGATCCCCAGGATCAGGCCCCGGGCTGAAGGTGGCGCTAAACCGCTGAGCCACGCGGGCTGCCTGAATATTTTTCATATAGTATGATTTAGAACTCCTTTGAGGCCTTTTTTTTTTTCTTTTTTTTTTTTTTTTGCCATTTCAAACTGTTCCCTCCAAAGTACCAGAATTTCTCATTCTAAGACATTCTCATACTGCTTTTTGTTGTTGCTTTTGATCTTTCCAGTTATTTTTGTTATAGAAACTTGAGAAATTGCTTTTTAAAATTTTCAGTTTAGCAGTTAAATTATACATTTTTAAAAAAGATTTATTTATATTTATTTTTAGAAAGTGAGCACAGGAGCCAGCAGGGGGAAGGGCAGAGGGGGAGAGTCTTTTGAGTAGACTCTCTCTGAGTGAAGAGCCTGATGTAGGCTTGATACCACAACCCATGAATTCATGACCTGAGCTGAAACCAAGAATCAGGTGCTTAACCAAGTGAGCCACTGAGGCGCCCCTACATTACAAATTTTATATCACTTCATTTATCTCAAGGTTATTTATTAGGAAACTAAGACTTTCTGATATCATCTCCTTGGACACAACCCCCTGCATTCTCACTTGACTAACCTAATCACCCTTCTGGCCTCAGTATCACATCCCTTGGGAGGCCTTCTTTGATCCTTAGTTAAATTTTCCTATTCTAAGGTCCTTTGGCACCTGTGGTTACCCTTTCTTTTTTTTTTTTAACATTTTTTGGTAATAATGTATTTCTGCCTTTTTTTTTTGCTAGACTGTAAATTTCATGATAGCATCAAGTATGTCTGTCTTCTTTACTACCTTTTCTCCAATATATAATGTCTAGACTTTGTACGCTCCTAATAAAAAATTACTGAAATTAGCAATCTCAAACCCCAAAACAAACAGACCTTTAACTAAAAAGGACAAAGAGATGTTCTAGTGCTTTTGGTCTTAAACATATTTTCCGCTTTTAGACTCCCTCAGGCCTTAATTGAAGGCTTTTTTTTTTTTTTTTTAAGTCATAATGTACAATTTACAAAAGTTTAGTAACCTAATGATAAAAAGGACTGGGATTTTTCCTAGACATCATAAGAGACTTAAAAATGAGAGCACAGGAAAAACAGTTAAAAATCAGATACAAGATATTTTCTTTAAATGGCAGCTAAAGGCAACTTAATGTGATCAACATAGACTCTTTCAAGACACAATTTGTTTTATGTATAGAACAGTATAAGAGTAATGCTGATAGAAGATCGTGAAGAAAAATTAAGTACCGTTAGTGAATTTTGTTAAAGGTTACACAGGACTATGTGTTGTATTTGGAAAAAGTTTTTATCTAAAATGATGCAATTAAAAAATCACAATGTCAAGCTTTTGGTATTGGAAAGATTTGCTTAAATGAGGTGAAACACAGTAGGCACCATAAATACTGAGTAAAATTAAATTGAAGCAAATAATTATCTGAAATTACTGACTCACTGCAGTATAAGTATTTTACAATTTGTTGAAGTAGATTTTATACCTACCATGTTTCTTTGCTTACTTAGCTATGAAATACGTAAAATTGAGTAACATGTTTTTCTTCACTAGTTTTGATTAAAAACATACCTGTTGCAATGATATAACAAAATGACATAAGTATTTCTGCAACTTTCATTCTGTTAAAGAGAGTAAGCTTTATTAATTTATTTGGTATTGGCAATCTGGACTGGAAAAATTAGGTTGAGGGTTGGTAATCACTTATTTGCTGGAAGCATGTGAAGTAAAATAGATTGAGTGACCTGAAAGAGATTATATTTAATTCTAATTTTGTTTATGTATCTTCTGAGGTAAAGAACTAAAAATTTCACCTTTTTAGTTTTTGTTCAGATAAACTGCACTTTATCTTAATATTGTGATCCTGTTGAATCCTATGATTCTGTAAGTACCAGTAGAAAAGCTAATTATTTCTTGTTGCTAAAACAAATACTGGTTTATCTACCATGTGTTAATTACCATTTTAAACTCTTAGAAATAGGATACTTATATACTAGGCAGCTTAAAATAGTAAGGTTTTATGATTTAATCTTGAAGACATTTATTTCTGTACTTTGGAAGTAGTGATTTGAAATTCTTAATACTAGAAATATGGCCTAGTTTCAGAACACCCACTAAGCAACTGTGGGAACTCAGCATGCTAAATGGCTTGTAGTGCTGCAGTATTTTTTAATTTTCCCCACCCCCTCTTATATAATAGCTTATAGTAGTACACACAGAACATGAGTATTTGGGACAAGAACAAAGTGTATTGAAGTCTCCAAAACATGTGAGACTGTCAGGCTTTGTGTTGAGTACCAAGAAGCTAAAAAGATGATCAAATATAATGATAGTGAATGACACAGATCAGGTGGTAATGTTTTTAGGTTGCAAATAAAGCAGTAATTGTTTTTGGGCTTGAGAAAAATGACTTAAAAAAATGGAATCACTGTTTTTGAAACAAAATTTTAAAAAATTCAACTAAAATTTTCATTTAAGAAGTTTGATAGCTCTGATTTAAACATTTCCATGATGTTTGTGTACAGGACTTAAAAATTTTAGTAGGAATAATCCTAAACATTTCCCCCAGAATGTTGTGCAATGAAAACACTGCAGTATTTTGTCAGTCTATGAGAACCAGATACTGAAACTGATTAGCTACTACTAACTGTGAAGAATGAAATCTACTAGTTCTTACTCATTGTTCAGGAAAGTATGGTTGTAAAGGCATTTGAAAAAACATACTTTTGCCATCTTATTTTATTAAAGTGACTGAATTGATCTGCATGATTTTAATATCATGCAGATGGATAGTAGAGTTAAATGCTTCACTTTAAAGATTTTTATGATACAGAAAAGAAAGACTTCATAAATTTGCTTTAAAAGTCAGCTCTGTAATTCTTGTAGAGTTAGCTCTTTGGGTAGTGCCTTAATGCATAACTAGTTGTATACAAAAATATAAAGAATTTGACTTTTTCTCTACTGGAACTCAGTTATACAGTGTGTGTATGCATTTAATGATAATTTATAAAATAGTAATGATCTTTGGCAGCATCTTGAAGATTTTTGATCAGTGAAAGTTGAAATTAATAAAACCGAAGTTTTGCTATATTTTATTATATTCAGGTTTTTTGAAAATTTAAAACCCACAAATTGTAGATTCATGTGCTAAAAATAATTTAATTAGCTCATCTCTTTCCTGACTATATCATTATCCAGTTTTTATAACTAACAATATGGTAATACTTGCATTGCTTCTTAGAGCAATTAAATTTAGATATTGCCAAATAATGTTTCTGGCATGATTTAAATATCACTGGCTACCTGCAAATTACTAAATGATTTACATCTTTGTGGTACTAAGAATTTTTTATGTCAAAATTTCTGTAAACTGTGAGAATCATTTTGGGATTTTAGTGGCAAGATACTTCCCGGTTGGGAACTGGTTTGTTTAACGTGGTAACCTACAAAAATAATTTCCTTTTATGTGTATTCAAAAATGTAAGCAATGCCTGCCTTTCAATATTTTGAGTAGCTTCTGATGAGAGAAATTCCTTATTAACCTTATTAACCTTTTTGGCTGCTCCGTATCTTTCTTTTGATCTTGTTTGGGGAATGTTTTTGCTTTAGGATATTTAAAAAAATCTAATACAGAGATAATCAGATTATATTTTTAAAGCTCAAAATGCATTTTGTAAATCCTCTTTTAACTGCTAGGATAAGCAGATAATTAGTTAAACATATGATCTTCATCTAAATAGTCTCAAATATGGACTATATAAACATAAGAAAGACTATTTGCCCTATAATATATATATATATATATTTTTTTTTTTTTAAAGTAGGCACCACACCCAACATGGGGCTTGAATTCATGACCCCGAGATCAGTCAAATGCTCTACCAAATAAGCCAACCAGGTGCCCTATGTGCTCTATGATAACAGCATCTTGTCAGACACTGATTTTTAAATGTAAGATACCTACCTGAAGACCACATATCCTCTAAATCTTGTTATGTATAATATATTTATTTTTGTTTACATTTTTTGACAGTTTCTGATAAATTATACAGTGAGTAACAGGATTTATAATCAAATAAAACCTAGTGAAGGAATGTGTGGGTTTATACATATATAAATGAAGCATTTAGAGAAAGTTAATGTTTACTTTAAAAATGCTGAAAATCATTTTTTAAGTTGAAATTACGTTATTGAATACTGTCATTTTAGTGCATATAAATTAAGATAGCAATTTTCTCATTTTGCTTTACAACAATAATCAGGTAATCAACTTTTTTCTTTATTGCTGATGTGCACATAGTAAATGAAAAGTAACATATTTTGCGAATACTTAGGTCGAGTGTGACATGTTTGGAGATTCTTGGAAAAAAAGGTGGTTACAACAAACATTTATAGGTCAGTCTTTTTAGGAGAGTTATTTGGGTGGCATAACAGCTTTTAAGAGAATGTTTGGCCAAGATATTTGATGTTTACTATTTTATCTTAAGTCCATTGAGACATTTACATCCATCCTACCCCACCCCTGCCTTTATTTTGAGGCTTTGCTAGAGAATCTTGCAATTTTTATATATGGTGAATTGTAGTGTTGTCCAGGAGAGCTGTAATTCTAATTATGGCTTATATTGTGGGTTGGGTAAACAGATATTTTCAGTTCTTTGCTCAAAATTTTGCCCAGAATCAAAATTTCATAATCTTAGGCTTTTCCATAAGAAGAAATGTAGATTTCTCTAAAAACTCTCATGTATTTGCTACTATATAAAATAAATTAGTCCTCTCTATGCCAGTCCAAACAATTTCATCTTACCTCTTCACCAAAGGGGGGGAAAAGTTGAATGAATGAATTTGCAGGTGTTATAAGTTTTATACTTTTGACATAATTCTTTTTAGCATGGACAAGTATAGAGCATTTTATTTTTTCAGTTATTTCTTTAGCCTCCATGAGTTCATTCATGCTACTTAAGAATTTTTTTTTCCATTTCTGTATGAATAATAACATTCCTTTGAGCATGTTAATTTTGGGTGCTTTTTTTTTGATCTTTGGTCTCCCAGTTTTCAAGATTCCTTTTTTAACTCTTGAACTACAAAAAATGTATGACTTGATGTGACTTGGAGGGGAGAATAGTTTTTGTCCTTTAAACTACTTTAAAAAAAAAAGAGCATTTCTGATCATTGTAAACAAAAGAAAATGCAATTGAAATCTTGTCATTTTAGGAATTTATATCAAAATCTGAATGACTTAGAGTTAATTTTAAGTAGAATATAGGGAAACCCATGCATGGGACAAGGTTTTTGTCTATTATTTGACTATCTTCATGCAATAAGTGTTTACTGAACACTTATTGTGTACTTAATAAAAAGTTCATAATATCTTTGAAGTTGTAGAGTGCTTTGTAGTGTAAAAATTGCTGCTTTGTGTAAGGTGCCTGCTCTCTAGTAGGGTAGATAAAGCCAAGGTAAACATTTATAAATATTTCAGTAAGTATAACTGCTGTATATACTAGGTATTGTTTCTAAGTACGAGGATGTGACTGTGAAAAAGGCAAAAGTGTCCCTATTTTCTTGTTACTTTAAATGAGGGAGAGTCCAGACTTTTAATACAGTGTGATAAAGGTTCTGATTGGGAAGTTTTAAAGGGAGCTTGGAGGAGGATGTATCCAGAAAGGCTTTTGAATGTTTGCAAACGTTTTCCCAGATGTCTTAAGCTGAGGTATGAAGAATACATGAGAGTTAGCTCAGTGAAGAACTATAAACCTGTATTTTTGACAAGAGGAAATAGCTTTTGTAAAGTCCTGACAGCAGGAGGTAGCAGGACGATATGGGATCTGAAAGAAGTTCATGTGACCTGAACACAAGATGGGAAATACTGGAGTTGTGGAAGAAGTAAATGGGGGCCAGATCTTGTTAAGAACATAGGATTTTATCCAGGGCTAGGTTTGTGGGGACCAGCCACTCTCCCCCAAATGTTTTAAATTGGACAGTAACCTGATTAGATTTGAGTATTTGAAAGATCACTGTATAGTGTAGTGATTAGGTTAGGAATAGGATGGTGGGGCAGCTGTGGTGAGACCAGTTACAAAAACTCTTCGAGGAGAGAATTTAGCCTACCCTGGAGCAGGATAGTAACAGTGAGAATAAAGAGAAGTTGAAGAGTCAGGAGAAATTTTAGAAGGATGGTTAGATAGGAGTTGGTGATTGTTAGGACATGATAATTGGAGAGAGAAGAGTCAGGGTGACTGTAGGATTCTTGACCTTCTCCCATTCTTCTTAGTTGATTTCTCCTAAGAGCTTCTCTCTTTAAGAAGCCTCTTCTTATTTCTCCAACCTCCAAGACTGGCTTCGTTTTTGTGCTTCAGAACCTCTTACCACACTATATTTTTTGCCTTTTCCACTTGCTTTGTAAGCTTACAGGCATGTACCGTGCCTTATTATTACATATTTAGAACCTTGCACATCGCATAACACTATGTATTAAATAAAATATTGAATGAAAATACAGTTTTTGGACATGGAGCCCAACATGGGGATTGAATTCAGGACCTTGAGATTAAGACCTGAACTGAGATCAAGAGTCAGACACTTAACCGACTGAGCCATCCAGGCACCCTGAAAATAATAGTTTTTATATGTACAGTTAGAGAAAACATGTTTTTCCGGAGTATCAGTATCCAAAAACTTATTTATAACTTCACTGTCGATTAGATCATTCCATGCACTTTTGAATCTCTTTTTTGTAAAAACAATGTTATAATTCAGATCTGAAGTACTGGATATATTATTCTTCATGGACTGTCATGAACTAATATATATGGACTTTGATTATTATGTTGACCTCCTCTGGTATTATGCATTCTGGTTTTCTTTATAAATAAATTTTAATTAGCTTTGTCTTTTGTCAGTTTAAAAGTCAACATAACCAAACTATTACTGTTAGAATTTTTTGTTTCAAAATGAAAATAACTTTTTTCTCCCTCCCTGATTGTAAAAGGAATCAATGCTTATTTAATACATCTAAAAGAATAATACAGAGATAAAAATAAAACATATCCTAATACCCAAGGATAAATACCCAAATATCATTTGATGGATGTTGTAGACTTTTAAGATTTTATATATATTTATGAATGCTATGATGAAGTTAAAAGCTATCCACAGAGAGGAAATATACATGACATAAATATGTAAGGAAAGATATTAATACCCTTCATACGAAGAATCCTGATACCTAGCATATAACCAAGTAACTCCATAGAAATGGTCTCCTAAACTTCAGTTTCTACAGGAGACCAGGCAGGTAACATAAATGAGTGAACACACAGGGTTAGCTGGAAAGCACTCGGCACAATTTCTATTCACTACCAGTTGATTTTTCTATTAAGAATGTTGACCCAGAATGTTCTCATTTTAAATATTTAAGAAGAGAAATAGAGATCTACATTGTAGTAAAATTCCCAATTATTAAGTATTGGCAAATGAAAAAAAAAAAACTGTTAAGTGTGGCCATGATCTATGTTTTGTTAATACCACAAATAGTGGAAGAATGGAAAGATTTGTTTACCCTACTAATCAAGGAAATGTAGCTTAAAATATATCATTTTTTATATATCAGATTGATGGAAATGAAAAAGATTAATATTTGGCAAGATTGGGAGAGTATAAATTGATGAAGTGTCTTTGAAAGAGATCAGTTGGAACTACCTATATGTATTTTATTTTATTTATTTTATTTTTTTTCCTATATGTATTTTAAATGCATATTAGTTTTGACCAAACACTTCTGCTTTCAGGAATCTGCCTTACAGAAATACTAGTTACTACATGTGAAGATTTATGCTCAATAAGCACTATTGGCCAAAAAAAAATTATATATATATATATATATTTAATTAAAGTAAATGAAGGAGTGCCTGGGTGGCTCAGTCATTTAAGTGTCCAACTCTTGATTTCCACTCAAAATCTGCTTGGGGTTCTCTCTCCCCCATCAGCCTTCAGGTGCATGCCTGTGTGTGTGTGTGTGTGCGTGCCCTCGTGCGCTCTCTCAAAGTCATAAAAAAAGGCAGATAGAAACCCAAATGCAAGTTGATATGAGAATGATTAATTAAATTATGGTATAGTTATAGCACCAGTCATAGGAATGAAAAGAAATGAAGTATATCTGTATTCTTGTATGGAAACAGTCCATAATTTACTATTTACCATTTAATGCAAACTGGACAATTTTATACATAAACTTGTATTATATGTGTATGCTGTCATTTTAAGTCTGTATGATATTCCATCGTGTGACGCTGTAATTTATTGAGACTATTGATGTACCTGTGTGTTATTTCCAATGTTTTGCTATAAATATGCACATTGTTAACACTTTTTTGCAAATGTCTTTGTAGTGGTGTCTCCAAAGATAATTTCTTTTGTATTTATATTGTAACATTAAATGTCTGAACTGTTGTAGATGCTTTGGGGAAATAAACTTGTCTCTGAGAGTGTAATTTATGACCTCTAATCTGAGTAAATATACCTTAGGAATGGTAATTGGAGAACTAACCAGAAAGGTAGCACCATGTTCAGTGAACTTAAATTCTTTAAAGTTTTTAAATTTAAGTAGTAATTTTTATTTAGTCATTACATATTTATGGTACAAGATCTAAAAGATACAGAATTGAGGGTGCATGGGTGGCTTGGTCAGTTGGGTATCTGCCTTGGGTACAGGTCATGATCTCAGGATGGAGCCCCCTCATCAGGCTCCCTGCTCAGTGAGGAGCCTGTTTCTCCTCCCTCCCCCACTCTTCTTCCCCTTCCCTCTCTTCTCATGTTCTGTCTCTCCTTTCTCTCTCTCAAGTAAATACATAAACACAATCTTAAAAAAAAAAAAAAAAAGGTAAAAAGATACAGAAGTATAAAGCAAATCTTTCTTTCATTCTGCAACCTCTTGTGCTTAGTTTCCTTTCCTGGGAAACCACTGCCAGTTTTGTGTATACATCCACAGATATTTTATACATATTTTTATACATATATAGGTGTAGATTGTTTTTCTTTCATAAATGGTAGCTTGTGATGCTGTTCTATAGCTGGGTTTTTTCTCTCAACTATAATAAATCTAATACTTGCATAGTACTTTGTAGGTCCTGTTTTGATAAGTTTTTTTTGGTATTCATTAATCTTCATCACAGCCTTGAGACGCAGGTAATATTATCCCTTTCATACAGAGAAGGAAACTGAGGTTTGAACATGTTAGTTAAGTTGGGAAACTGGAGGTTGTGGAACTCCCAAGAATGGTTGCAGAGCCCTTACCAGTAGTAGTTAGTATGCTTTGCTGTCTCACTTATTTCATACCGGTACATGGTTGTTGCAGCATTCTTTTTAGTAACTATGTAGGTATTTCAGTGAATAAACTTAATTTATCTAACCATAACCATAACCCTTGTTGATGGACCTTTAGGTTGTTCAGTATATTGCTGTTACAAATAGTGCTATAGTGAATATCTTTGTGTGGATATAAATGCCTGTGTTATTTTGAACAAAAAGAGTCTGCCATGTTTCATTTTCATCTTTTCAAATTGGGGCAGGGGAGGGTGGATCTGTTTTTTCTTTTTCTTTTTCTTTTTTTTTTTTTTTAAGATTTTATTTATTTATTCACGAGAGAGAGAGAGAGAGAGAGAGAGAGAAGCAGGCTCCATGCAGGAAGCCCGACGTGGGACTCGATCCCCCGTCTCCAGGATCACACCCTGGGCTGAAGGCCCATCAAACCGCTGAGCCACCCGGGCTGCCCTGGATTTGTTATTCATACAGTTTTGTTTTATGATATAACCTGGGACTTTTTTTTTTTAAATGAGTGTATTTAGCTCATCTATATTTATTCTAGCATTATGCTTATTTCCTCATCTTTTAAGAAAAAGTTAAAGTATATAGAGCAGTGCAGTATAAAGGTGTTAACATACCTTAGTCCATTTCCTCTCTATCGTTGGGGATTGTAATATTTACCTTATATTCTGCAGCGATGTGTTTTTTTTTTTTTTCCTCCCCAGTCTAAAGCCAATAATTAAATGGACACTGCGCTCAAAACTTATCCTTTTTTCATGGCTTTTCTTTCTATCCTTTGGATAACTGAATTTTGTCAACTAGTATTTTCTTCAAGAGCAGTTGATAGGAACAGTTTTCTTTGAGTTCTTTCATATTCAATACTATTTAACTGTTGCTATCAACTGCTATTTAACTGAACTGTATTGTTAGACTTGATATAAATTCTTGAGGCAAACTTTTTTCCCTTGACATTCTGATAGGTATTGTACTGTTTTTAGCATTGAGTTCCTCCTTTTTTTCCATTTTTGGGTAGTAATGATTTTGTCTAGGTTCTGCAAGAATTCTATATATCTATTTATGTATTTTTAAAGTATTCTCTAGGCCCAGTGTGGGGCTTGAACTCAGAACCCTGAGACCAAGAGTCACATTCTCTAACAAGAAAAAAGTTGCATGTTCTATGTACCAAGCCAGCCTGGTGTCTCACAAAAATTCTCTTTAAATTACAATAATTTTTTTCTTAGGAAAAGGTGTATCACTTTTCTTGTTTAGTTCTGACTCTCCTGTGTGTCAGTAATGCCAGATGAAGTCTGTGAAAGCTTCAGATGTGCCTTACAAGGGGCTTTGGGCTTGCCCTTATGGCTATGGCATGTACATTTTAGAAAACTGAGCTGTGAGTGTTTTGAGACATGAAGCTGCAAACCTTTCCCTTGCTTGAGATCTTCCAGCATTTCTTTTTACCTTCACTGCATACGGCAGCCGTTCTTATGTATGTGTGGTTAGAGATGTCTTTTGGTTCGGGATGGAGATGTAGATTTTGCTTCTGTTTCTCTTTTTGCTAGTTGTTTTGAGATTTTTCAAGAGGAGAAAGGGTCCACACCATCTTTACATTGCTATTTTCACCAGAAATTGTAAAGGCTGTAGGCCTAGTTTTACCGGAATTAAGATCATTTACAAGTATAAGGGATAAAATGTATGCTGATGTAGCGTTCTGAAAGCCAAAAATCATTTATACAGGTTCTTTTTGTTCAACTTTTTAAAAGATTTTTTTTATTTATTCATGAGAGAGAGAGAGACAGAAAGAGGCAGAGAGGCAGAGACATAGGCAGAGGGAGAAACATACTCCCTGTGGGGAGCCCAATGCATGACTCTATCCCCAGACCAGGATCATGCCCTGAACAGAAGGCAGACGCTCAACTGCTGAGCCACTCAGGTGTCCCTTGATCAAATTTTTACAGAAAGATTTTATTTATTTGAGAGAGAGTGCATGAGCAAGAGGAGAGGGAGAGGGAAAAGCAGACTCTTTGCTAAGCAGGGAGCTGGATGTAGGGCTTGATCCTGAGATGCCAGGATCATGACCTGAGACTAAGGCAGATGTTTAACCAACTTAGCCACCCAGGGGCCCTCCATCAAATCTTTTAATTAAAAAAAATCACAGTGTAACATTTGAGTTTGAATATATCACTTAATTTGTATTTATAAAGCCTTGTCATTACAAAGCATCAAGAATGAAACGAAAAACTAATGACTAGAATGCTCATTAGTTCTTTAATTTTGGGTGTTGATACCTTTTACAGTTGCCTTTGAAAATCAAACTTTATTTTTTTTTTTTAAGTAGGCTGTATGGCCAATGTGGGACTTGAACTTATGGCCCTCAAATCTCAAATCAGGACTCAAATGTTCTACCAACTGAACCAGCCAAGCATCTCTAAAAATTGAACTTTTTAAATATATATGCACTAGAATTTTAAAATATTGTCTTTTGATGTAATACATTTTAGCTCTGGAATATTCTGGTATTCTGAATGGCATCTTGTTTTTCAAGAGAAATGTCAGTTTATCTTAATGACTCTATTAAAAGAAATATGTTAAAAAAATCTTAAAATAGCTGGTGGGTAAGCTTTCTTCTGTTTTCTGATTTAAACATAATCTTGTATTCATTTGGCCTTGTTCTGTTTTATCTATCCTTTGTCCATTAGCAAGAGCAGGGGGACTGCTCAAAGAAACCAGGTATTTTTTCCATCATCCCATTCCTTTTGTGTGATGGAATATATTGCTTTCTTAGCCTTAAATACAAATACATTTTCATATTCTCACAGGAAATTTTAATGGCTGCTAGACTATTGGGGATTTCAGTGTTAAGTCTTTGTTACTCCAATTACTGATTACTCCAGTGTTTTTTAAATTTCAAAATTTTAATGATTTTTGTAAAATTCTGACCGTGTTCTAATTTCTTTTGTGCTGAGCTATGTTTATTACTAAATATTTGCACTTACAGCACTTGAAACTCAGATTTTATAGATATTCCTTAAAAAGGCTTTTTGATCCAAATGTATTGGGAAATCTCGTATCATCTATCCTCTCTCATGGAGTACATTATTATTATCAGAAAAGGATAATTTCTGCCATAAAGACAGAATAATTATGTTTGAAAACCTCTCATCCTAACTACAAAGCTGTTTAAAACAAACAAACAAAAAAAAAACAAAAAAAAAAAAAAACAAAGCTGTTTAACCATAGAAGTAGGTGTTGTAGAAATATAGTTTGGGAAATGCTAAGAATGTATTACAGAACATTTTCAGGTAAACATGTTAAGGTATTCCAAAATACCTGTTTGCATGACAATTAGGATTACCTATAGTTATGGGGATCTTACAAGCTTTTAAATATGGATAAATAGTAACTAAATGTCCCAGTTTGTGAACATATGCAACACAATTATGATAGTATTCTTACTATAATTTTAAGGGTTTGTTTTTTGACCTGGACATTTTGTTATAATTGGTTTTCCAGTCTGAAAGTACTTCTCGACTTAGTATGTATTGAACATCCATTATTGGTCCTTGGAACTACTTTTTGCTAAGACTTAGCAAACAGGAGTTTTAGAGCTTTAAGTCACCTATGCGATCATATAGTCCCCTAAGCTCATTTTTCAGATTAAAAAACTGAGGCCTTTGTGGCACCTGGGTGGCTCAGTCAGTTGGGTGTCTGATTCTTGGTTTTGGCTCAGGTCATGATCTCAGGGCCATGGGATTGACCCCTGCATCAGGCTCCACCACTGCCCAGAGTCTCCTTGTCTCTCTGCCTGCCCACCCTCTTACTTGCTCTCTCTTAAATCAATCAGTAAAATCTTTTAAAAAGTTAAAAATAAATAAGGGCCTCAGTTTTTTTTTTTTTTTTAATTTACTTATTCATGATTGAGAGAGAGAGAGGGAGGCTCCATGCCAGGAGCCCGACCTGGGACCGGATCCCGGGACTCCAGGGTCACACCAGGGGCCAAAGGCAGGCGCTGAACTGCAGAGCCACCCAGGGATCCCCTCATTTTTTTTTTTTAAGTGTAGCTATATGTTCAAGGTTATGTTGCAATTTATCAAAGAATTTGGAACCCAAACTGTACAGCTCTAGATTTTTTTTTTTTACTGCATTTTCTTTCAGTATATTACTCTTAATTGCATTCCTTTTGAGATAGACGTCCAGGAGGAGATAGATATATTTAACATAATTTAGGGTGAGATTGAGTTAAATTATAAGGTGGGTCAAATTTAATATAGATAGAACTTCCCAAGTAAGTTTCACATATCTGAATTACTCTTTCTTTTAGTTTAGAGAAAAATAATTTTAAAATAAGCATGTACTTTTAGTATTGCTAATAAGGAATAGTTAGTGCTTGGTTTTTTAGTGTTTTTTTTTTTTTTTTTTTTTTAAGATTTACTTATTTAGAGAGCAAGGGTGTGTGCACATAAGTGAATGAGGGGAGGGGCAGAGGAAGAGACTCTTCAAGCAGAGTCCCTGCTGGGGCTCAGACCTGTGACCCATGAGATCATGACCTGAACTGAAATCAGGAGTTGGTTGCTCAACCGATTGAGCCACCCAGGTACCCCTAGTGCTAGTTTTTAGTAATTGGTGCATGGGTCAGATTCTTTTCTAAATTGAGCTGTATCATCACTTCCCTAGTGGTCAGTTATGGAAACAATTACTTATCTATTCTATTAATGGAAAAGTGGACCTAAATAGCTATAGAATTAAACTCTTAACATACGGAGTTGAAATTATAAAATACTTTTTTTTTTTTTTTTAAGATTTTATTTGACAGCACAAGCAGGGGGAGTGGCAGGCAGAGGGAGAGGGAGAAGCAGACTCCCTACTGAGCCAAGAGCCTGACATGGGGCTCTATCCGAGGAACCTGGGATCGTGACCTGAGCCAAAGGCAGAAGCTTAATGGACTGGGCCACCCAGGCGCCCCAGTAAATATATTCTTTTTGTCATACTTTTCAGCAAGATACCACTTGGTAGAAAATAAGTGAGCTCAAGGTTATGTGAATTATGCATTAAGATATATAATAACATATTATTGGAAGAAATTTATCTTTTAAATGCCAGAATGTTCCATAAAATACTAGTTTGGCCTATAGAATTAGGTTTTAGATGGGGGAAACCATTTTTTAAAGATTTTCTGTATTTTATTGGTCTTTTTAGCTGACATTTCCTCAAACTGTAGAAAGCAATAATAGCTTTTCAATCTTGTTCTGTGTTAAAATTTTCCTTGATTCATGTGTCTAATCCTCATTATTTACATCACTATTTATATCTATAGTGTATTCTCAGATAATATAGATACGAGTTTTAAGACATGGGTTTTAAATGAATCAGAACTATATTAGTCTTATGATTGCTTTATGATCTGTGTGATCTTTAAGAAGTCACTTGATTTCTCTTGAGCCTCTGTTTCCTTTCCTTATCTGTAAATGGAGATTAAACTGCCTCAGAATTGGTGCAAGAACGTAATGAAATAACAGCTAAAATCACCTAGCACAGTACTTGGCCTGTAATAAATACTCAGTAAATATTATCTGTTGCTGCTCATGATGTTATTGTCAGATTCACACCATACTGTTGGGCAAATAATTTAACTTCCATAAATCTTGGTTAGCTTATCTATTAATGGGAAGACTAGTAACTATGTTGGATGTCTGCTTCACAGGGTTATTTTGGAAATCAAATGTAATCCTGTGATAGTAGTTTATGAACTGTCAACCTATCTGAGCTAAGGTAACAAGTCTTAAACCATTAGGAACCAGACAGGTAAAACCAGATGGAATGGAGATCTGCTTTTTTGGGAGAGTTTAGCTGAAGGCTTGAAGATACACCTGTTTGTCTTCACTACTGGCAAACTGAGGTGCCAGGTATAGACACATAACTTTCTTTCCAGAATACATAACTGTTTCATCAGTGTCTTCCATAAAAGATCTATCTAGATGAAGATGAAAAATCTGTGGCAGAGTCCAAACTCTTAGCTCACTACCCATTGCCCTTTATGATTTGGTTTCAACATCCATTTCTTTACCTTAATCCTTCCTATTCCTTCCTCCCCTCCCCCTCTCCCTCCCTCCCTTCTTTCCCCACCCCCACCCCTTACATCACTACCAACTTCCATGTCTTCCTGAGGGATAAGCACTTAGATGAACAGTTTGAAATATATTTTTATAATCTTCCGTAAATGTAGCCCTCACATACATTTACAAAATTTCTCCTAACAAACAAACCCCCCAAAATTATATTATGAAGAAGCCACAGTTTTGATAAAGCTTTACTTGAATCATATGCCCAGCAGCTCTCCATGATATGTCCATTTCTCTGTATCCTTAACCAGCACTCTTTAATATTTTCATTAATTTAATAGCTATAACATTGTTTCTCTTGCATTTTTAAATGTTCTTCTAATGATTTGTGAATATATCTTTCTAGATCTTTCATACAGCCAAAGGTAGAACTCAGAATTCATTTAAGCATTTGCTTCAAAATGGAGATATAAATTTGAACTCTGTGAAATCATCTTATTAAAGAATTTATCAAACATTGGTTTAGCATACTATCTTACCTTGTTTTTATCCTCAGATAAAGCTTAGAATCCACTGTTCTGAATTTGATGTTTATCTAAACTTTGTATGTATCCACAAACAGTATGTAATTTTGTATGTGTCAAAGCTTTATACAGATTGAATCATTTTTTATCATTCTGCAGCTTGTAGGTTTCTTTGTCCTTGTCCACTATTGTTTCTGAGATTTGTCCATGTTGCTTTCTCTAGGTGTAGTCACTGATATTTATCATTGTATATGTAACCTTGCTGCAGTGACTTCTTGTGCAGTTGTATAGAAGTTTTCATACTGTAAATCCCTAGAAGTAGAACTGATGGATTGAATGAGTGGATACAGGCATTTTCGTTCATCAGATTTTTGCCAAATTGCTCTCCATCGTAGCTTTAACAATTGGTGCTTTTTCCAGCAGAGTATTGAGTTCTCATGGCTTTACATTCTCCAACAAGTTGGTTTTATGAGACTTTTTCAGTTTCTAGCCTAATGGCAATAATATCTCTTCATATTTCTTTAATTACTGGTGATATTGAAGAGTTTTCAAACAATGTTTATTGGCCTTTTGAGAATTTTCTTCTGGAAATTGCATGCTTAACTTTTTATAGCACAGTATTTGTCTTTTTCTTAGCAATTTATTATGTTTCTTAATATTTTCTGGATACACATACTGTTTTAGAAGTATGAGTTACAAAGATCTATTCCTAGTCAGAAGCATGTTCTTTTATATTTTTCTGTTTTGTTTTTTAAAGGTTTATTTATTTGAAAGAGCACGAGTGGGAGGGTTAGAGGGATAAGGAGAGAATCTCTAGCAAACTGCGTTGAGCTGGAGCCTGCCTGATTTGGAGCTCAGTCTCATGACCATACCACAACCTGAGGCAAAACCAAGAGTTCAAAGCCCAGCTGACTGCACCACCCAGGTGCCTCTGTTTTATTTCTAATTAACCTTAAAAATTATTAAATGATCATGAAGTTAGAAGTTTGGAGTTCAGTTGAACTCTGAGAGTAAGTTGTCCACCTGATGCTCCATCATTCCTGAATTCTTTGGTGTAGTAATTCTCTTTCTGGCCTGAGGACAACTTCACAGTCTTAAAAAAATTATTTAGAACATCAGAGAGGGCTTCTACGTATGGGTTGTATTTATTCATATTTACTATATTAGAAATTAAAGCTAAGAAATTTTAAAAATATCACTTATTTTTGAAAATAAACTCATTACATGTTAACATGAATTTTTTAGGAAAAAATAACTACTTTTCATAACAAGTGATTTCGTTTCACATTTTTGAAAGTTTATTTAGTATCTAAATAGATAATGGCTGAATTCTCGTAATTGTTTTTGTCTGTTACAGTATATTATTCTGGCTGAAGAATACGAAGAAAATCAGGCCTCATACAGATACAGAGTTGGAAGGAATATTTTAATAGTCTTTACAGATGGTTGTAGGAATTCACTGATACTGCTTCAGATGACAGTAATTTCTTAAAGTTTAATTGCAATGTAGAATCTAGAACTATATCATTGAACTTTTTCCCCTTTTTATTTAGAAATGATTAGACTCATAGGAAGTTGCAAAAATAGTATTTCACTCAGTTTTCCCTGGTGTTGGCATTTTATATAATTATAGTGCTTTATCAAAACCAGGAGATTGACATTGGTATAATATTGTTAACTTGACTATGGACCTTATTCAGTTTTTTGCCCCCCCCCCCCTTTTTTTAATTTAAAGATTTTATTTGAGTGAAAGAGGGGGAGTGAGAGGGAGGGGGAAAGAATCTCAAGCAGACTCTGCACTGAATGGGGCTCAGGACTCCATCTTATAGCCTTGAGATCATGACCTGACCCAAAATTGAGAGTTTGATGCTTAACTGACTGAGCTATCCAGGTGCCTCAGTTTTTTGCCTTTTTGGGTATTCATTTGGGTCTGTCTCTAATTCTGTGCTTTCAGATCCCATGTATAGATTCATATAACCACAGTCAAGATACAGAATGATTTCATTATGACAAAGAAACTCTACCTCTCCACTTTGTGCTAACATGACAATTATTACTCTGTTCCCCATCTGTATTGTTTTCATCATTTCAAAAATGTTGTATAAATGGAATTACAAAGTGTGTAAGCTTTTGAGATTGACTTTTTTTTTTACTAAGCAACCCCTGAGATCATCCAGGTTGTAATATCAATATTTCATTCCTTTTTGTTGCTGAACAGTGTTACATTGAGTTGAATACCGGAGTTTAACCATTCACCCTCTGAAGGACATCAATTAAGAATTGATACTTTTTTTTCCATTGCAAATAAATATTATGGACATTTGGTGTACAGGTTTTTTTTTTTTTTTTTTTAATAAGCCTGAATTTTCACTTTTCTGAGGTAAATGTGAGAGTGAAATTGCTGGATCGTATATGATACGTATACAGTTAGTTTTATAAGTAACTACTAACCTATTTTTTCAGAGTAGCCATACCCATTTCTGTTTTACCTAATTAGTAATAGCAGACACTGGTTTCTCTGCATCCTTGTTAGCATTTAATATTTACCGCTGTGTTCTGATAGGTGTGTAGTGGCAATTCATTGGTTTGTTTGTTTGTTTATTTATTTATTTTAAGATTTTATTTATTTATTCATGAGAGACACAGAGACGGGAGAGGCAGAGACACAGGCAGAGGGAGAAGCAGGCTCCATGCAGGGAGCCCGACGTGGGACTCTGATCCCGTGGCTCCAGGATCACTCCCTGGGCCGAAGGTGGCGCTAAACCGCTGAGCCACCGGGGCTGCCCAATTCATTGGTTTTAATTTGTATTTCCTAATGACCAGTGATGTCCAAAATCTTATTTTTGCCATTATGCCATCTGTATTTCTTCTTTGGTGAAAGGTTTGCATGTATCTTGGCCCATTTTCTAATTGGGTCGTTTGGTTTTTTAAGGTGAGTTTTGAGCGTTCCTTATAGGTTTGCATTTAAGTCAACAAAGTTTGACTATGTGGTTTGCAAATGTTTTCTCCCATAGTTTGTCTTTCCATCCTCTTAACAGGGTTTTTTACAGTGTGAAAGTTTTAAATTTTAATGTGTTGGGATTTTATTTTATTTGTTTTAAGTATTTTATTTATTTATTCATGAGAGACAGAGAGGCAGAGACATAGGCAGAGGGAGAAGCAGGCTCCATGCGAGAAGCCTGATGTGGGACTCGATCCCGGGACTCCAGGATCACGCCCTGAGCTGAAGGCAGATGCTCAACCACTGCACCACTCAGGCATCCCTGTATTGGGATTTTAGTATTTTTCTTTTAAGAATTGTGATTTGATGTTATGCTTATGAAATCTTCATCGGACCCTAGATCTCAAAGATTTTATTTGTTTACCTCTCAGAGTTTTATAGGTTTACATTTAGTGTTTGTGATTTTGGATTAAACTATTTAATTTTTTTAAAGAGTTTATTTATTCATGAGAGACACATAGAGGCAGAGATGTAGGCAGAGGGAAAAGCAGGCTCCCTGTGGAGAGCCCAATGTGGGACTTGATCCTAGGACCCCGAGATCATGCCCTGAGCCAAAGGCAGATGCTCAACCACTGAGCCATCCAGGTGCCCTAAATTATTTAAGTTTTGAAAAAGATTTTAGAGAGAGTTGGGGCAAGGACAGAGGAAAGAAAGAGTAAGAATCTCAAGCAGACTCCTCACTGAGCTTGGAGCCTGTCATGGGGCTTAGTCCCTTGACCCTGAGATCATGATCTGAGCTGCAATCAAGAGTTGAATGCTTAACCACCTGAGCCACCCAGGCATCTCTTTAATTATTTTTTTTTAATTAATTGTATTTTTATACAGTGTGAGATTTAGGTTAAGGTTCTTTTTTCCTTTTTCACTTTTCCTTGTTTGTTTGTTTTTTTGCCCCCCACCAATGGATATCTGATTTTTCTAGTACCATCTAATGAACTTTTTATTCTCTATTAAAATAAAATTCTTTGATCTGTCTTGTACTTTTTTTTTTTTTTAGATTTTATTTATTCAGAGAGAGAGAGAGAGGCAGAGACACAGGCACAGGGAAAAGCGGGCTCCATGCAAGGAGCCCGATGTGGGACTCGATCCTGGGACTCCAGGATCATGCCCTGGGCCAAAGGCAGGCGCTAAACCGCTGAGCCACCCAGGGATGCCCTGTCTTGTATTTTTTTTTTTTAATATATTTTTTTAAATTTTTATTTATTTATGATAGTCACAGAGAGAGAGAGAGAGAGAGAGAGAGAGAGGCAGAGACACAGGCAGAGAGAGAAGCAGGCTCCATGCACCGGGAGCTCGATGTGGGATTCGATCCCGGGTCTCCAGGATCACGCCCTGGGCCAAAGGCAGGCGCCAAACCGCTGCGCCACCCAGGGATCCCCCTGTCTTGTATTTTGAATGGACCTTTTACCCATGTATGGTTTTTTAAATAATCAACTGGAAAATACTGTTTTAACTGAGTTATGCAGATTTTCTAAATGTTGACACATTTTATACAATATTTAAAAATCCCCTTTTGTTAATAATGTCACTTTTTAAGAGAAAAGTCTTTAAATATTGAGTAGCTTTTGAAAATCATGGTAGAGGTTACATATTTTTAAAGTCTAATTTTATCATTGGGTACAAGTATATTCAGTGTTCTTTGAAGTGACAGGCTCACTTGGTTAATTTTTCAGAAAAATCTCTGCCACATTCTCAGTCTAAAGGGCTTTAGAGCCTCCTTACCCTGCTCAGGTTTTGACAGTCCATGCTAGGTCACTTCGCTGTAGTTAACACCGTCCTTGGCCTGCTCAGGCTCTGACTTGCTTTGCCCAGGGAATTGGACCCCGTCTCTTGAGACATTCTCATCTGCCTGGTTTCTCATTTTTCTTGTGGTTTCTTCTCTGACCCATAGATTATTTAGGAGTGTGGTTTTTAATTTACATATTTGTAAATATTTAACATTTCCAACATTTCCTTCTGTTGTTTTATTCCATTGTGCTTGGACAGTATGTTTTCCTTTTTATTTATTGAAACTTAAAATTTTATGTTCTACAATGTGGTTTGTCTTAGAGAATGTTTCATGTTCACTTGAGAAGAGTGTGTATATTATGCTGCTGTTGGTGGGGTATTGATAAATTTCTCTTAGGCCTAGTTGGTTTCTAGTGGAATTCAAGTCTTTTCTTGAATTCTAGTTCTTTTCTCCTGTCTAGTTCTGTTATTCAAAGTAGAGTATTGAAGTCACTATTGTTGAATCTTCTCTCATGTCAGTTCTGTCAGTTTTTAATGTACTGTGTGCTCTGTTAAGTGCATATAGATTTATAATTACTGTATTTTCTATTATAAAATGTTTCAGTAACAATTTTTGTTTTAAAGTCTATTTTATCTGAAATAGTGTCACTTCAGCTCTCTTTTGGTTACTATTGGGATGGTATACCTTTTTCTGACATTTTAATCTGTTCATGTTTTTTAGTCTATAACGTGTCTCTTGTTGACAGTATATAGTTGGATCACCTTATTTTCATCTTTTCTACCAACTTTTGCCTTTTGAGAGTTTAACCCATTCACATTTAATGTAATTATTGGTAAGGTAGAATTTATATCTGACACTTTTCTATGTGTACTTTTTTGTTTTTCTGTTTCTCCATTGCTGTCTTTTGTATTAAATAGATATTTCCTAGACTACTATTTTCTTTGTGATCTTAATGGTTACCCTACAAAATTAACATCTTAAATCATAAGAATCTGGTTCTTATCAATACCAAGTTAATTTCAGTAGTGTAAGAAAACTTTGTGCCTATGTAGCTCCATTTACCCCCTCCATTTTGCTTATTGTCATGCACGTTATATCTTTACACATTGTGTGCCTTTCAACACAGATGTTTATGTATCGCTTTATGCAATTTTCTTTCGTTTTTTTGATGAAGTAGGGAATAGAGCTTCATTTATTTAGTTTTTACTGAAATTCCAGTTAACACATAATATAGTATTAGTTTCAGGTGTACAGTATAGTGATTTAGCACTTCAATACATCACCCTATGAAATTTTCTTTTACATTGAATAGGAGAAAACTACAAGAAATACATTTATACTGCTCTTTATATTATTTTTGTAGTTAATTTTACTGGTGATCTTTATTTCTTCATTTGTATTTTAATTATTGTCTAGTGTTTTTTCTTTCTAAACACTGAAGGAGTTATTTGGTATTTCTTGTAGGGCAGGTCAGCAACAAATTCTTTCAGTTTTGCTTATCTGGGAATGTTTTAAATTCACCCTCATTGAAGAATAGTGTTGGATACAGAATTTTTGATTGACAGTTCTTTTTTATTGCTTTCAGAACTTTGAATATGTCCTCCCACTGCCTCTGGCCTCCTTATTTTCCTATGAGAAATCTGTTAACCTTTTTATCTCTTACACAGGATGAATCACTTGCTGCTTTCAAGTTTTTCTTTGTCAGCTTTCGCCATTTAGCAGTTTGGTAATGTAGATTTCAATGTAGCCTGTGTATAGATTACTTTGAATTTATCCTACTTAGAGTTTGTTAAGCTTCTTGGAGGTGTAGATTAATTCATTCCTTCAAAATTGGAAAGGAACTTTTTGGCCATTATTTCTTCTAATATTTCTGTCACTTGTCTCTTCCTGGATCTCCCATTGTATATATGTTGGTTCATTTGATATGGTGTTCCACAGATTTCTGATACTCTGTTTATTTTTCTTCATGTTTTTCTATTCCTCAGGCTGGATAATCTCAATTGATCTATCTTAAAGTTCACTGTTTTTTCTGCCTGCTTATACCTGTTGAACCTTTCTACTTTTTCATTTCAGTTCTTGTTATTTCAACATCAAACAATCTATTTGATTTTTCCTCCAAATATATATTTTTTGTTAAAGATTTTATTTATTTTAGAGAGAGCATGAGAAGAGGGAGGGGCAGAGGGAGAGGGAGAGAGAAAATCCTAAGCAGACTTTGTGTTAAGTGCAGAGCCTGATGTGGGGCTCAATCCTAGGATCCTGAAATCATGATCTGAACCAAAATCAAGAGTTGGACACTTAACTGACTGAGCCTCCAGGAGCCTCACCCCCAAATAATTTTTATCTTTTCATAGTCTGTATTTGGTGAGACGTTCCGTTGAAAAATTACATTTGGACATATTAAATAATGGGCATTTAAATAATATGGACATTTACAAAAAATTGTTTAAAGAACAGTTTTAAATTACAAAATAGGACAGTTGTTGAGATTTTTGCCTTTTCCCCAGGATCTGTTCTTGCTGCTTATTGTGGTGGTTGTTGATTTAGTGACTTCTCTGCACTAATTTTGGCTAACTCAAACTTATGAATGTGTTCATAGCTAAACTATAATTCTTGCACAAGTCCTTCAAGTTGTGTGGCCACTGAAGTCTCACTTGTTTAGCTTAATGGTTAGCTAATGATTGGACAGAAATGTCTTTAAATGCCTGGAACTAATAAATCTTCTAGTCTTTGCCAAAGAACTCTGTTGTTGGGATGTACCTTCAAGCACTCAACCAGGCATCTGACAACTCTGACTAAGCCTTTACTTCCTGCTTATGCAGGGCCCCACAGTTAAAAATAAGGGCTTGGGACATTCTCAGGTTTTTCCTGAGCATATACACAATCTCCAGCATGCATACTGCCTTAAGCATGTACATGAGCTTTTAGATTCCCAGGGATGTGTTGGAATATTTCAAAGTCCCTGTGGTATCTCATTCCTAGTTTGTTTAAGGCTTTTTGATTAGTCTGTTGTTTGGCTCAAATGTTGGCCACCACCTCAAGCCAAGTGAGTATAAAACACTTACCTATAATTGTTTTCAGCAAATCTTTTCCTGGGGAAAATGTCTTTTGCATTGGGCAAGCACTGAATTAGGTCAAATATGAATAGTATTGCAAGTAGACTCTCTGGGAGCTACCAACCAGGGCTAATAGTAATAGTTTGGAGGGATTGAAGCTGTCAGTGGGCTCCAGCTTTGTTTTGCTCCCTCTGGTAGCTGCTAGGCTGCACTGGGAATGTGGGCTATAATTTTTCAAGGCTACTATCCATCTGGAGAGCAAGGAATGAGACTAGGACAAGTTAAAATCTAACGAAGCTTGTTCTTTCCTTCCTTCCTTTCAGTTCTTTCCTTCCTTCCTTTCTAAAGGAAACTTTTGGTTAATTTTCAGAGTTCTGATAAAATTAATTACAAATGATTTTGCCAGTTTTCTATTCACTGCTTTTGTAGAGGAGTGAAGTTTTGGAGGTATTCACTGTTATTTTTCTGATGTTATCTCCAGTTGGGCTTTGACATCTCATACTGACAACCCTTCCTGTTTAGATGTGCCCCCAAACCCTGAGATAACTTAAAGATTATTATCTTAAAAATTGGAGGATATAACAAAGTTATAAATGGTAGAAACATGTTTATTAAAATATAGGTAGCACAAAACTTAGTAAGTACTAAATTGTAGGTTTTGTAGAGTCACTTGTAAGAGCTTCATCTACCCTGGAGTCCATATGTGCCTAATTGCAGGAAGCAACTTCTGTGGGCCCAACAGCTTTCTTGCAGTCCATTTTCTTTAAGACCACTCTGTTTCTTCAGTTACAACTGCTTATAATACTTTCTCTTTGCCTTGTGACCTTTGACATTTCTGCTGGTTTTATATTTTTGTGTTTCCCAAAGTGCTTCTTGTCCTAAAGAATATTGAAATTAGGGGCCCCTGGGGGGCTCAGTTGCTCTGAATCTTGGTTTTGGCTCAGGTTGTGATCTCAGGGCTGTGAGATTGAGCACTGTGTTGAACTCTACACCCTCTGTGTAGTCTGCCTGAGTTTCTCTGTCTCCCTCTGCTCCTCTCCCCCATGCTTGCTCTAAATTTATCTTTAAAAAAAGTTGAAATTAATGTATAAAAAATTACCTCTAAGATATATTTTCTTACAGTTTGAAAAATTTTCCTACCTTTTTGAAAAAAATATTTTTAATCTTGTATAAAATTTTTAAAACTGAATTTTCCCTTGATTTGTTACATTTAAGTTATCTTTTTTTAATTACATTATTATGATGTCTTTCATGTTTATGAAAGAAAAGATTTGGCTCAAACAATCTTCTTTTAATAACAAAGTATTCTTTTTAATGTATACATATGATCAGTAAAATAATCTTATAAGTAGCTTCCATTTTTTTACATTTTTTTATTGGAGTTCAATTTGGCAACATATAACACCCAGTGCTCATCCCGCCAAATGCCTGTCACCCAGTCACCCCAACCCCCTGCCCACCTCCCCTTCCACTACCCCTTGTTCATTACCCAGAGTTAGGTGTCTCTCATGTTCTGTCACCCTCACTGATATTTTCACTAATTTTCTCTCCTTTCCCTTTATTCCCTTTCACTAATTTTTATATTCCCCAAATGAATGAGGCCATATAATGTTTGTCCTTCTCCAATTGACTTATTTCACTCAGCATAATACCCTCCAGTTCCATCCACATCGAAGCAAATGGTGGGTATTTGTCATTTCTAATGGCTGAGTAATATTCCATTGTATACATAAACCACATCTTCTTTATCCATTCATCTTTCGATGGACACTGAGGCTTCTTCCACAGTTTGGCTATTGTGGACATTGCTGCTATAAACATCAGGGTGCAGGTGTCCGGCATTTCATTGCATCTGTATCTTTGGGGTAAATCCCCAGCAGTGCAATTGCTGGGTCATAGGGCGGATCTATTTTTAACTCTTTGAGGAACCTCCACACAGTTTTCCAGAGTGGCTGCACCAGTTCACATTCCCACCAACAGTGCAAGAGGGTTCCCCTTTCTCCACATCCTCTCCAACATTTGTGGTTTCCTGTCCTGTTAATTTTCCCCATTCTCACTGGTGTGAGGTGGTATCTCATTGTGGTATTGATTTGTATTTCCCTGATGGCCAGTGATGCAGAGCATTTTCTCATGTGCTTGTTGGCCATATCTATGTCTTCCTCTGTGAGATTTCTGTTCATGTCTTTTGCCCATTTCATGATTGGATTGTTTGTTTCTTTGCTGTTGAGTTGAGTAAGTTCTTTATAGATCTTGGATGCTAGCCCTTTATCTGATAGGTCATTTGCAAATATCTTCTCCCATTTTGTAGGTTGTCTTTTAGTTTTGTTGACTCTTTCTTTTGCTGTGCAGAAGCTTTTTATCTTGATTAAGTCCCAACAATTCATTTTTGATTTTGTTTCTCTTGCCTTCATGGATGTGTCTTGCAAGAAGTTGCTGTGGCCAAGTTCAAGAAGGGTGTTGCCTGTGTTCTCCTCTAGGATTTTGATGGATTCTTGTCTCACGTTTAGATCCTTCATCCATTTTGAGTTTATCTTGGTGTATGGTGTAAGAGAATGGTCTAGTGTATTCTTCTGCATGTGGATGTCCAATTTTCTCAGCACCATTTATTGAAGAGACTGTCCTTTTTCCAGTGGATAGTCTCTCCTGCGTTGTTGAATATTAGTTGACCATAGAGTTGAGGGCCCATTTCTGGATTCTCTTTTCTGTTCCATTGATCTGTGTGTCTGTTTTTGTGCCAGTATCACACTATCTTGATGATCATAGCTTTGTAGTACAACCTGAAATCCGGCATTGCTATGTGCCCGGCTCTGGTTTTCTTTTTTAATATTCCCCTTGCTATTTGGGGTCTTTTCTGATTCCACACAAATCTTAAGATTATTTGTTCTAACTCTCTGAAGAAAGTCCATGGTATTTTGATAGGGATTGCATTGAATGTGTAAATTTGCCCTGGGTAGCATTGACATTTTCACAGTATTCTTCCAACCTATGAGCATGGAATATTTTTCCATCTCTTTGTGTTTTCCTCAATTTCTTTTAGAAGTGTTCTGTAGTTTTTGGGGTATAGATCCTTTACCTGTTTGGTTAGGTTTATTCCTATTTATCTTATGCTTTTGGGTGCAATTGTAAATGGGATTGACTCCTTAATTTCTCTTTCTTCAGTCTCAGTGTATAGAAATGCCACTGATTTCTGGGCGTTGATTTTCTATCCTGCCACACTGCTGAATTGCTGATGCTGGCCTCAAAGAACGAGTTTGGAAGTATTCCATCCCTTTCTATCTTTCGGGAACAGCTTTAGAGAATAGGTATTGTTTCTTCTTTAAACATTTGATGGAATTCCCCTGGGAAGCCATCTGGCCCTGGACTTTTGTGTTTTGGGAGGTTTTTGATGACTGCTTCAATTTCCTCCCTGGTTATTGGCCTGTTCAGGTTTTCCATTTCTTCCTGTTCCACTTTTGGTAGTTTTTGGTTATCCAGAAACTACTGGATAACCTGGATAAACTGGATGCGTCCATTTCTTCTAGATTGCCTAATATATTGGCTTATAGCTGCTCATAATATGTTTTTAAAATTGTTTGTATTTCCTTGGTATTGTTTGTGATCTCTCCTTTCTCATTCGTGATTTTATTAGAGTCTTTTTGTTTTTGCTTTTAATAAGGCTGGCTAATGGTTTATATTATTAATACTTTCAAAGAACCAACTCCTGGTTTTATTGATCTGTTCTACAGTTCTTCTGGTCTCTATTTCATTGAGTTCTTTTTTTTTTTTTTTTTTTTTTAATTTTTTATGATAGTCACAGAGAGAGAGAGAGGCAGAGACACAGGCAGAGGGAGAGGCAGGCTCCATGCACCGGGAGCCCAACGTGGGATTCGATCCCGGGTCTCCAGGATCTCGCCCTGGGCCAAAGGCAGGCGCCAAACTGCTGCGCCACCCAGGGATCCCCTATTTCATTGAGTTCTGCTCAAATCTTTATTAACTCTTCTTTTGCTGGGTGTAGGTTTTATTTGCTGTTATTTCTCCAGTTCCTTTAGGTGTAAGGTTAGCTTTTGTATTTGAGTTTTTCCAGTTTTTTTTTGAGGGATGCTTGTATTGAGATGTATTTCCCTCTCAGGACTGCTTTTGCTGTATTCCAAAGATTTTGAACAGTTGTATTTTCATTCTCATTAGTTTCCATGAATCTTTTTAATTCTCTAATTTCCTGGTTGACGCTTTTTTCATCTTTTAGTAGGATGGTCTTTAACTTCCATGTGTTTGAATTTCTTCCAAATTTCTTCTTGTGATTGAGTTCAAGTTTCAAAGCATTATGGTCTGAACATATGCAGGGGACAATCCCAACCTTTTGGTATCAGTTAAGACCTGATTTGTGACCCAGTATGTGGTCTATTCTGGAGAAAGTTCCATGTGCACTTGAGAAGAATGTGTATTCAGTTGCGTTTGGATGTAAAGTTCTGTAAATATCTGTGAAATCCATATGGTCCAGTGTATCATTTAAAGCTCTTGTTTCTTTGGAGATGTTGTGCTTAGAAGATCTATCATTTGCAGAAAGTGCCGTGTTGAAGTCTCCCAGTTTTAGTGTATTATTATCTAAATATGTCTTGTCTTTAGTTATTGATTGATATACTTGGCAGCTCCCACATTAGGGCCATAAATATTCTTGATTGTAGGTCCTCTTGTTGGATAGTATATATAGTATAATACAGTGTCCCTCTTCATCTCTTACTACAGTCTTTGGGATAAACTTTAATTTATCTGATATGAGGATTGCTACCCCTGCTGTCTTTTGAGGGCTATTTGAATGGTAAATGGTTCTCCAACCTTTTATTTTCAGGCTGTAGATGTCCTTAGGTCTAAAATGAGTCTCTTGTAGACCGCAAATAGATGGGTCTTGTTTTTTTATCCAGTCTGAAACCCTGTGTCTTTTGATGGGATCATTAAGCCCATTCACGTTCAGAGTTAGTATTGAAAGATACGAATTTAGTGTCATCATAATACCTATTCAGTCCCTGTTTTTGTGGATTGTTTCTTTGGGCTTCCTCTTTCTTTTACAGAGTCCCCCTTAATATTTCTTGCAGAGCTGGCTTGGTGGTCACATATTCTTTCAGTTTCTGCCTATTTTGGAAACTCTATCTCTCCTTCTATTCTGAATGAGAGTCTTGCTGGATAGAGTATTCTTGGCTGCATGTTCTTCTCATTTAGGACCCTGAATATATCCTGCCAGCCCTTTCTGGCCTGCCAGGTCTCCATGGAGAGAGGTCTGACGTTAATCTAATATTTCTCCCCATATAAGTTAGAGATCTCTGGTCTCTTGCTGCTTTAAGGATTTTCTCTTTATCTTTGAATTTGCAAGTTTCACTATTAAATGTCGAGGTGTTGAGTGGTTTTCATTGATTTTAGGGGTGATCGCTCTATCTCCTGGATCTGAATGCCTGTTTCCCTCCCCAAGTTAGGGAAGTTCTCAGCTATGGTTTGTTCAAATATGCTTTCTGGTCCTCTGTCCCTTTCGGCACCCTCTGGAACCCCAATTAAATGTAGGTTTTTCCTTTTGAGGCTGTCATTTATTTCCCTTATAACCTTTCCTAATGGTCTTTTAATTGTTTTTCTTTTTTTCCCTCAGCTTCCTTCCTTGCCATCAACTTGTCTTCTATGTCACTCTCTTCTACCTCATTAACCCTCATCGTTAGGACTTCCAGTTTGTATTACATCTCATTTAATTGATTTTTAATTTCGGCCTGATCTAAATTCTACAATCATGAAGTCTCTTGAATCCTTTATGCTTTTTTCCAGAGCCACCAGTAGCTTTATAATTGTGCTTCTGAATAGATTTTCTGACTTAAAATTGTAATCCAAATTCTGTAAGTCTGTGGCAGAGAGTACTGTTTCTGATTCTTTCTTTTGTGGTGAGTTGTTCTTTCTAGTCATTTTGCTCAGTGCAGAATCGCTAAAAACGAGTTGTACTGGAAAAAGGAAGAAAAAAAAAGGAAAACAAAACAAAAAAATAAGGAGGGGTATCCTCTAGTTCCATATGTTATAAATCCCTCTACTTCCCCTGGAGCTTTCCAGCTCTGTTTGGTCAAGAACTTGCTCTTCCCCTGTCCTTCCAGCTGGTCTTCTCGGGGAGGGGCCTGTGGTGCTGAGTCTCAGGTGTGTGTGTGGGTGGGGGGGAGCTGCCCTGCCCCCTGCCTCCTGCCAGGTGCACGGCTCAGTGGGAGCTGTTTACCTGGTGAGGTCCCTGTTCCCTGGCAGCCCGGCTCTGTTCCAGGCACAGGGTGACACCAGGAGGAACAGCTACACTGGGGGCGGCCAGTCCAGCCATGGAGTCAGCTCCCGCAGTAACTAACTACTGTAGCTCCCAGTCCGCACGGCCTGGATGCTCCCCCGGGGGCGGGGGATACTGGTCTACACAGTGGGGGTGCCTGGCGCCCGGGGCAGGCGTCTCGCTGTCCTGGGCCCTCCCTGCCTCCGCCTGTCCCGGGGGAGCGCAGGGTCCTGGGCGTGTCCCCCGCGCCCTGGGCTCCAGGGCCTGCGCTGCTGGAATTGCGCTCCCGGCCGTGGCTCCCGCAGGCAGCAGGCGCAACCCCCTACCCTGGAGCCCCCGCCTGCCCCCCGGCTTCTCCCCGAGGCCCCGCTGGGCGCTCCAGCCCGTTACCGAGATGGGCCCGGGTGTGTGGGGCGCTCTCCCCCGGCGCCCCTCCTGTTAGTGACCCCGGGAGCCTGGAGGCCCCGCTGCCCCTCCTGCTCCTGCCCGGGTTCCCTGCTGAGCGCCTCTCCCTCCGGGAAGAATCCAGGTGCAGAGTTTTAAAGCTCCCGCTTCTCCAGGTGGGGCCTTAATTTCCCGGGAGGCTCTCGCTGCTGGGCCTTAGCCTGGTTCCTGGGGGGGGGGGGGGGGGGGGGGGGGGGGGGGGGCTCCTCACTTGATTCCTTTTTTTTTTTTTTCTTTTTTTTAAGATTCATTTATTTATTCATGAGAGACACAGATTGAGAGGAGAGGCAGAGACACAGGCAGAGGGAGAAGCAGGCTCCTCGTAGGGAGCCCGATGCGGGATTCGATCCTGAATCGGGGATCCCCACCCGAGCCAAAGGCAGGCGCCCAACCGCTGAGCCACCCGGGCGTCCCTCCCCCCGCCCCCCCCCCTTTTTTTTTTTTTTTGCCTTCCTACCATGTTAGAAGCACAAACTCTTCTCTCTATAGTGTTCCAGCTCTTCTCTCTTTACATCTCAGGTCGAATTTGTAGGTTTTCAGGATGATTTGAAAGTTATCTAGGTTGTTGGTGGGGACAGGGGACTTGGGGACCCTACTCCTCCGCCATCTTGCCCCGCCCCCTCTACATATCAAGTTTTTGATCATTTTTGCCTCAGCATAGTGCCCTTGAGATCCATCCCAGTTTTTGTGTGCAAGGATAGTTTGTTCCTTTTTATTGCTGAGCAGTATTCTATTGTATGGATATACCACAGTTTATCAGTTCACCCAAATGTTTTCACATTTGGGGCGTTACAAATAAAGCTGCTATAAATGTTTGTATACATATTTTGTATCACCATAAGTTTTCATTTCTCTAGGATAAATGTCCATGGGTACAATTGCCAGGGTTGTATGTTTATGAGAGACTGCCAAATTGTTTTCCAGAGTGGCTGTACAATTTACGTTATTAGCAATGAGTGATTGATCCGGTTTTTCCATGTTTTCAACAGCACTTGGTATCCATATTTTTAATTTTAGTTCTTCTAGTAGTCATGTGGTTATGTGCACTTCTCTAATGCTGTTGAACATCTTTACATGTGTGTCTTTAGTAGAGGGTCTCTAATTGGATTGATTGTTTTCTTACTATATAAAGGACTTTTTTACATATTCTGGATACATTTTTCTCCCAGACTGTAGCTTCTTTTCATTCTCTTCATAATCTTTTGACTAGGGAGACCTTTTTTTGGTAGGTACTTGTGCTTTTGGATTATGGACTTCCCTACTGCCAGACCAGGATATATAGGAAACAAAACCAAAAAAACCCAGAGAACTCACCATCGGGTTATCCTTCATCCAGAGTCCGTAGCCACTGTACGTTCTTTACCTTTCAGAATCTTACGCTAGTTTCTTTATGTATTTTGTGCAGGATTTTAGGTTATAATGGAGGAACAGGATAAAATGGGTTTATTCCATCTTGTTTGGAACCAGAAGTCATGTTCATTGTAAGACAAGATCCAGTATTGTTAAGCTTTCACATCCTCATTTAAAGTAAGACTAAGGAATATATTTAGTATATGTGGCCTATTGATGAGTTTTAGAAAAATAATTATTACAAATGATGATTATCATTGTAGTCTTATACCAAGAGTAGATCTTACTAGTGCTAGTGCTTTCTCACTTCCATCTCTGCTCCAGTCCTCCCATCCCCTAGATTTTAGGAAATTGTAGCTAATTTTAGAAATAGCTAAAAGTATTGTTGAATGTTTTATAAGAACAAGGATTTGTTTTTTGTTTTGTTTTTTGTTTTTGTTTTTTCTGTTTTGTTTTGTTTTCTACTTCTTACATCCAGTTTGCATATAATCTGAGACAGTGACCTGGAAAACTGTCACCTGGTGGCTGAATTCAGTGTGTGGCCTCTTTCGGTAAACTTGTATTGAAACACAGCCTCACCTAGTCATTTACATAGTGTCTACAGCTGTTTTCATGCTAAAGTGGTAGAAATGAGTACTTGTAACAGAACATCTGGCCCACAAAGCCTAAAGCATTTAATATGTGGCCGTTTACAAGAAAAGTTTCCTGAGCTCTGACTTAGAAAGTATTGAGGCCTAAAGTACTATAATCAGCATCCTCCTACAATTATGACTTGGATAGTTATCTTTGAAATACAGCATAGTATAGTGGAAAGAACATTCATGGGCTTACAGTCAGGTAGACCTGGTTTTGAATTTTTCCTTATTTACCAGGTATCTGACTTTAGTGCCTTAATTTTCTTGTCTATAAATTGGAAATAGAGGAACTCGTGTACTTAGGAATTTGAAGTTAAGAATTTTCATGATTTGGAATATAGTTATTAAGTACCTGAGAAAAATTTTATCAGCTTAGACCTTTGTCAGCAAATAGCATTGGTAGTTTCTTATTTGGTATCAATTTTTGGACAAATGATAAAATGAACTCAAGAAACCTAACTTGGTTATGAGTAGAGATACTTTTAATGTTTTCCTTGATGTGGTTGTGAGAATTTGAAATATGATAAAAAGTTCATGTCAAGTGCTCTATATATGGTAGTTATTAGGTGGTAGGGAATAGAGGAATCTTCTGGAGTGGTGAAGATCCCAGTATAAAAGCACAATTGCGGGACACCTGGGTGGCTCAGAGGTTAAGCATCTGCCTTCAGCCCAGGGCGTGATCCTGGAGAAGCCAGATCGAGTCCCGCATCGGGCTCCCTGAATGGAGCCTGCTTCTCCCTCTGCCTGTGTCTCTGCCCGTCTCTCTCATGAATAAATAAATAAAATGTTTTTAAAAAAACACAATTGCTAGCCTCAAGCTTAGTAAGTGGTGCAATTTTATGCTTTTCACTAGATTTTAAGCATTTTTAGAATGGGTACTGTCACTTTCTATTGTATAACTAGTCAAATTTTGTGCAAACCTAACTGTTTCCCATTGTTACAAAGGGATTTAAAAAAAAATCTATTGAATAGTTTATTTCCAAGAAACATGAAAGGTTACTCCCAATACTTTTTTTCTTGTCCAAAAAAGCTTAGTAGTGTCATCTGATTCAGGTCTAGATTAGACCCAGATCTTAATTTGGGACTGTCAAGTTGTTTGTTAGTTGACTTAGACAACATATATTTTTACTGAATGTGAAAATTTTTTAGTTAATAGTCAAGCCTGGTTAGTTAGTTAATCCTTTCAGTATGATGATAATGTCAAAGTCTAAATTCTATTCTCTTTAACTAGTTCTACTGTTATGAACAGTGTCTAAACCATATTTGAATAAATCTCAGTTGCAAGAGTTATAGGATGAGTATGTGGGATCAGTTCAAATCCATCGCTATTGTAAGAAAACCATCAAACAGCCTAAGTATCTCTAGTATGAACTTCAGATATGTTATGTTATTTATATACCATGGGAACTCTCCAACTTCAATGAAAACTTTAAATTATTAGTAACTTTTTTTGTCATTAATACAGTTTCCTGACCCACTCCTTTTATCTTCATTTTTATTTTATTTTTTTATGGAATCATTTTTAACATTTATAGTAGTATCATGTATGGAACATACAAATATTTATGTAGTTCAGTTTTCATTTTATTTAATTTTTTTTATTTATGATAGTCACAGAGAGAGAGAGAGAGAGAGGCAGAGACATAGGCAGAGGGAGAAGCAGGCCCCATGCACCGGGAGCCCGACGCGGGATTTGATCCCGGGTCTCCAGGATTGCGCCCTGGGCCAAAGGCAGGCGCTAAACCGCTGTGCCACCCAGGGACCCCCTATTTAATTTTTTAAAGTAATATATGTGTCCATTGTGGGACTTGAACTCACAACCCCGCGATCAAGAGTCACGTGCTGTACTGACTGAGCCAGCCATGCATCCCCTCAATCTTCATTTTTAGAATAATATTTAAGAAATTGTAAGTGTATCAGTGTTCAGATGCTCAGTGTTCAGATTTGGTTATATCCTGTATTTCCAAACTTGATAAGCCTTTGCCGAGACATTTCTTATTAAAACAGATGTTTCCAGATTCTTTCTAAAGATTCCAATTCAGTGGTTTAGGATGGAGATTGGGCTTTTTTTTTTTTTTTTTTTTAAAACATATATCCCAGGTTTATTTTACTTAATTTTTTTATTAATAGAGAAGTTTGGGAAACATCAGAATAGGAGATCAAGGATTCCATTTTTTAAATTGCCAGTTGTGTGTTTAGAAAAGTGTTACTTTTAAGTCACAAAAATGCCTTTAAATCTAAGCAGAAACATTAAAGTTTTGCTAGTATACTTCTTGAGAGGCTGGATTTGTTCTTTAATACTGAACATCTTTTTTTCTACCATATGCATTTTTAAATTCAGTACATACATATCTTGCTAAATAGAAATTTGATTTTCAGGAACTTGGCATAATGAATGACATTTCTTACATATAAATTGATAAGCAGTTCTGCATTCTGTCATTTGTGTTTATCTCCCATCATTCACTCTTGTATCATTGTAATAAATGTGCTTTCATTTTGGCTCATCAGCATTTCTTAGTACCTCTGAAGGTTTTCTTTCCCCATTGTAGCTCAAAATTATTTTCTCGTTTTGAAGGTTGTGGTGAGTAGTGGGGAGATAATAGCTTTTCAGATATGCTAGCAAAAACTAGCATTTTTTTTTAACTGTAGAATCTTATAGGCTGATGAAGTTCGACTCTAATCTGGAATTTAGATTAGTCTTCTACCCAGCTCCTGTTATTACTGCACCCCTGAGACTTTTGCTTCGGCAAAATTCCACCTTTTCACTTTCCTATGGCAAACTAAGCTCATTCCATATTCTTGGCTTAGGTTACCCTTTCATTGTATCCACATGGACTAATTTGCCATCTTGTCTTTACTTGCTTGTACTTCTGTACACAGCCTTTCTCAGCCACTTTCACTGAGGTCAGTTTTCTCAAAAGAGCAGTAGCATATGTCATTGTCTAAGGATTTACTATCTTATGTTATTGTCATATGTGAGTGCTTTGGATTTTTTTTAAAGGATTTTATTTATTTATTCATGAGAGACATAGAGAGGCAGAGACACAGAGACAGAGGGAGAAGTAGGCTCCTCGCAGGGAGCCTGATATGGGACTTGTTCCCGGGACCGGGATCACACCCTGAACCAAAGGCAGATGCTCAACCGCTGAGCCACCCAGGTGTCCCTGGATATCTAATTAAACCATAATCTTGTATAGGGTAGGACTCACATCCTCTGTATAGAAAATCTAAGCATGATCCTGTGCACTTAGACTATCAGATACTTCTGGTGGTTTCATAAAATTAACTATTTTTCCTAACATCTTAAGCTAATCAAGTAGGATGTGAATCATTTTGTCTTTAACCTTTGAGCCCTACTACTACATAAAGATCACTTATAAAGTTAATAAGTCACAAGATACAAATTATATTTTAAATTGAAAAATGCTTAGGGAAGACTGACTCCACAAAGATTTTACTCATCTTTTCAGCTTTTGTGGTTCTTTTTGGTCAATAATTGTACCATGAACTTTTTCTACTTTTAAGAACCCTTAAGAATCCTTATCACCATTCAGTTTCTAGTTTATAGATCTCATTGGAGATTTCTCTTTATTACTGTATCTCAAAGGTGGTGCCTAGACCTACCTACGTTAGAGTCACCTAGAATGCTTATTAAAGTACAGATTCTTAAGACCTTTTTCCTAGACTATTTGCTTTGCTCTGTACATATTTCACTTGCCATTTTATTCTTTAGTGAGATTGCTCTTGATTCTATCATCATGGCCTTTGAATTTGTTCCTGTTACCTAAAGCTGTTTGGCAATTAGTGCAGATAGAGCAGTTTTAATGTAATGGTTAGAAACACAGGCTGTGAATATATACATTGGAATCTCAGTTCTGTTGCTTTTCCAAGATCACAGAGGTAGTTACTTAAAAATATTTCTGTGCCTCAGTGTCCTTAATTGTAAAATAGGGACAATAATTGATCTCCTAGGGCTGTTACATGTATTAAATTAATATTTGTAATTTTTTTACAGTGGTGCTTGTACATAGAAAGCTCTCAAACATTAGCTGCTATTATGATTTCTCCCATTTTTCAGTTCTTACAAACTTACGGAAACTTATATGCCTACCTTACCTCTTCCTGTTAGATTGTAAAGTCCTTGAAGATAGGGGCCTGCCTTACCAATTTTTATAGTTTTTTGATGGATTTTGCATATAATAGAAAGTGTTCAGTAACTACTGTATCAAATCACAGAAAAATGGCCAAATTTTCAATGAGATTGTTTTTTCAGAGCCCATTTGCTTATTATAAATTATAATCTAAAGTAATTTAATATTCTTTTTGTATTGTATTTCAGGAATTCTAATGAATCATTGACCAAGCACCATTTTACCATTTGGAACAAGTTATCAGAAATGGGCATAGTGCTTTTAGATCCAACATGTAACAGATGGCTGTTACTCCATGGTGATTATTTCTTCAAGCCAACACCTTTTTTGATTGTGTAGGATCTTTGTCTCTTCATCTTTGAATTCCAGTTACTGTTGTTGGCAAATAAAACAAAGGAGTTCATGTAGTTTTTGCCCAAGTTTGAGTCACCATGAGTAGTAGTTTAGGAAAAGAAAAAGACTCTAAAGAGAAAGATCCCAAAGTGCCATCAGCTAAGGAAAGAGAAAAGGAGGCAAAAGCCTCTGGAGGTTTTGGGAAAGAGAGCAAAGAAAAAGAACCTAAGACCAAAGGGAAAGATGCCAAAGATGGAAAGAAGGACTCCAGTGCTGCCCAACCCGGGGTGGCTTTTTCAGTTGACAATACGATCAAACGGCCAAATCCAGCACCTGGGACGAGAAAAAAATCTAGCAATGCAGAGGTGATTAAAGAGCTCAACAAGTGCCGGGAAGAGAATTCAATGCGTTTGGACTTATCCAAGAGATCTATACACATATTGCCATCATCAATCAAAGAGTTGACTCAATTAACAGAACTTTATTTATATAGCAACAAATTGCAGTCTCTACCAGCAGAGGTGGGCTGTCTAGTAAATCTCATGACACTGGCTCTAAACGAAAACTCACTTACCAGTTTGCCTGACTCTCTTGATAACTTGAAGAAGCTGCGAATGCTTGATTTACGGCATAATAAACTGAGAGAAATTCCTTCAGTGGTGTATAGGCTAGATTCTCTCACCACTCTTTACCTTCGCTTTAATCGTATAACTACTGTGGAAAAGGACATAAAAAATCTATCAAAACTCAGCATGCTTAGCATTCGAGAGAACAAAATCAAACAACTACCTGCTGAAATTGGTAAGAGACCTTGGATTACTATTATTCGTAGTATTTGTTATGCCACATAATTTTGTTGAGTGCTTTTCCCTATTAGAAAATATCTGATATTTGCCTAAAAACAACTGGTTTCTAAATGTCATCTTCTTTATGTTTTATTTAATTATTCAGTTTTAGTAATACTAGTGTATGGTTTGAGCTTATTTTATACACTTAAGAAAGTGAGTTAGAATAGAAATGTAGTTGGGCCTGTTCATGTAAACCTATTCTGCTTTCATTTTCCTGGAGAAAAAGTAAATTTGTAGCAGTAAAAAGATGTTTCCCAGGTTTTTAACTTGTTACTACCTATTTTTAAAAATGTTTAAAAATTATGGTAGATTCATTAAGGCTATATTTTCCAGTTCTTTCACTTTCTCTTCTTTATCTGAAAAATGTGTAAATTCACATGACTTTTCTATGTAATTTACTGCAAAAGATTGGCATATAAGAGCGTTGTAAATAAAAAACAAAGGAAGGGGAGTAGTATAAAAAATAGGATATATATGTAAACAAGTCAGTAAAAATGTTTTATTTTTTAATTAGGGAATATGGTAAACTTTGACTTACCAATTTTAAGCAATTAAGGTATTTATGAGCTTGTTTTATAATATTTTAAATTGATATAAAAGTTAATTATGTAACTTTTTAATTTAAAGAAGGTTTTCTTATGAAAGATATATTCTGAATAAAATAGGCGATTTAAAAATATTGTTGCTTGAGCATTGGCACTGCAGCTTGTTAGAATATTCTGTATGTGTGTTTAAAAATTTATTTAGCTTTGAAAAAAGATGTAGTTTAAATTTTAGGTATGGCGTTTTTCTACACTTAACTCTATCCAGCCACACAATATCTTAACTAAATTTTGGTTTCATTAAATGTATTTAGAAAATCCATGATAGATTTTCCCAAGCAATAAACTGTACTCTGAAAGTATGACTCACTTATGAGTATTGAAATATCCTCAGGAGTCTGAGTGGAAATACTCCTTTTCATGTCTTCAGATAGAAATGTGGTTGTTGATTGACTTTTGATTTCATACCAGATTCAGTTAAAATTTCACCAATATATATAGTTCATTCTGAAATAGAATTATAGGCTGTAGGAAATGCTAAAAGAAAAAAGAAATGCTAAATTTTTAGATAGAAATATCAAATGTTATTTCCTGTTTTTTTCTTATTGTTTTGTGTATATATTACATTCCATCTGAAAATGTTAGCTTTAATTCATGAGTCCTATTAAAGATGTCTTTCCATAGAGATGTTATCAAATTACCTGAGAATTAAAAGCATACATTTCTTATATAAGAAATTATAGGAAATTTACTTCAGTTTGTTCTTAGCATATAGATGTGGCATTTTTACAAAAGTGAATGTATTTTTTAAAAATTGGCAAATTTTATTTAATTAAATGGTTTGTGCCTGCCTAATCTTTTGACCTTTATTCCTAAGTTTGTAATTTTAAAAATAACCGTTGAATTTAAGAAGTACCCTTCCACAATTATAGTGGCATCATTAAAGTTTGTGTTCTTGTAATTTTTGTATTTTTGTAAAAATAGTAACTTCATAAATGTTATTTTATTCCAAGCAGGGCATCAGATAGACAATAAACTGATTTTAAAGATAAAAGTTAATATTTCTTAAGAGAGGTTAAAATTTATAAGGTGTTTTTTTTTTCTTTTAAAGATTTTATTTATTTATTCATGAGAGACAGAGAGAGAAAGAGGCAGAGACATAGGCAGAGGGAGAAGCAGGCTCCCTGCAGGGAGCCTAGTGCAGGACACCATCCCAGGACCCCATGATCATGCCCTGAGCAAAGGCAGATAGATGCTCAACTACTGAGCCACCCAGGTGTCCCAAGATTTATAAGGATTAACTTAGATGCATGGATTTGGGGCAGACATTGTAGAAGTCTGCATTATCTTTTCCCTATAGAAAACAAGATGTCCAGTAAAAATAATATAATCATAATAAGAAGAGTAACTGTTTGAGCATAGTTTGTCATATGGTATATTTTGTGTATATTTTCTCATTAAGTTCTTACAGTAACACATTGCAATAGGCAGTTCTTCCTCCATTGTATTGAAGTAGGAACTGAAAATGTATAGAGAAATTAATTTACCAAAAGTCATGCAGCTAGGAAGTTGACAGAGTCAGAATATGAACCTAGTTCTTAACTCTGTTGCCCCCCACTAGTCTAGACGAGTTGATCCCACTCCACTCCCATAGTACATGACTTAGTCTGGGAGGTTCAGGGATCTGTACTTCTAAAGAGTAAGCTCAGGTATTGGATCTGTAGCTGCAGTTAAAAGCCATTGCATTGGGTTTTGTTTGTTTGTTTGTTTTTGTTTTTTTTTGAGGGAGGAGGATGTTAGCAGTTTAATGAAGATATAATTCACATACTATACAATTCATATGTTTAAAGTGTGCAGCACAGTTGGTTTCAGCATATTCACAGAGTTGTGCAACCATCACAAACAATCTTAGAACACTTTTATCATTCTAAAAAGAAACTCTGCACTTTGGCAGTTACCCCTCCTCTGTTTTCTTGAAACCCCCTAGCCCTAGGCAGACTCTAGTTTGCTTTCTGTTTCTGTGGATTTACCTATTCTTGACATTTCATATAAATGGAATTATACACTGTGTGGTCTTTGGTGATTGGCTTCTTTCACTTAGCAAGCATGTTTTCAGAATTCATCCAGATTGTAGCATGTATTAGTTCTTCATACCTTCTTATTGCCAAATAATACTCCATTGTATGAATATACCACATTTTATTTACCCATTCATCAGTTGAACATTTGGGTTGTTTCCAATTTCTGGCTATTGCAAATAAAATTACTATTAACATTTGTGTCCCAAGTTTTTGTGTGGGCATTGTTTTCATTTCTCTTAGGTTGTAAACCTAAGAGTGGAATTACTGAGTCATATGGTAACTCTTGTGTTTAACCTTTTGAGGAACTTCTAGACTGGTTTCCTAAGTGGTTTTTTTTACATTTCCACCATAGTATATGAGGGTTCCAGTTTCTCTACATCCTCACATCTTTTTTTATTATAGTCACTCCGTGAGTAATAAGTGGTATCTTGTGGTTTTGATTTGCAGTGTTTTGATGACTATAGATTTGTTTTTAATTTTTAAAAGCTATCTTTTATTATAAAGGAAAGACAGAAATATTTTCTTTAATGCAGATCTTGCTTTACTGCTTTTTTAATTACAAAAAATAAAATCCCAAACCCCTTTGAAAATGTTTCCAAATTAAGACCCATGTGAAAAAAACAAGTAAAACGGAAATTTGATGTTTTTTACAGTGTTCTATACTTTTTTTTGGAGTGAGGGAGGGGTACAAGGAGAGGGAGAAAGGGAGGATATTTAATGTGGGGCTTGATTGCACAGTCCTAAGGTCATGACCTGATCTGAATGAAATCAGGAGTCATTTAAGGGCCTGAGCCACCCAGGTGCCCCAAAAGTGTTATATACCTTTGTAGTTTGACTTACTGCTGCAACCCATAACACGAATTTACAATTCAAAATACATGTTAATTATCATTTTGTAAAACTTACTTCTATATATTTTAGATTTGTATTATTATAGAAACAGATTTATATTATACATATTAAGTATTTATTTTCTTGTCATATAAGTATACTTTCAGTCATGCCATCTAGCAATATATTTGAGGAGTATGAGAAATTAGACGTTCTTGAAATACAGCCTGTTGTTTAGTTTAATATATTTGGAATTTAGTCATTACACAAGTTTTGCTGCTTTATAAGGAACTATATTAAAATCAGAACATCTATCCATTATAAGCATTAATGGCATCTTTATTAATGCGTTGTGATTTCATACCAGTGATACATATTCGTGAACACTGGCAGAAAACAGTAAAAGAGGATACTAAACAGACAGTAAATGTAATCATACGAAGAGCTAGAGATTTTTACATCAGAGTAGTCAGTAGTCAGTAGTAGTTGATAATATTCATTTACCTTTCTTTTTGTGTGATAAGGCATGGACACAGAAAGTATATGTCCTGTCTTTCTGTGTCAAGTAGTAGAGGAAACTCTTAGTCATTGCTTTCTTTTACAAATCTGTTTTCATCCTTCCTCCCATACCTTCTTTTACAATTTGTAATCTTGAAAAAGACTCATCATTGTATACCAGGACAGTCAAGAAATAGCATTTTGAGAGGGAAAGCAGGGATATAATCACTGTTTCTCCCCATAACCCCTGCTGGTTCTGTTGAGTTTTATGTTAGAGATGTGCTTTTTTGTAATTTTTTTTCCTGAGTGGATTAGGATTAGGGCCATCAGATAGTCAATTTGAATAATTATTTAGGGAATTCTGGACAATGAAGTTTTAAAGGATTTTATTCTATTATGAAGGAAATGGTAGTTCTTTGAAACCAGAAAAAACTCCCATCTTTCTCTCTTATGAGTATTCCTACAGTTTTCCTTCATTGAAAAGTATGGTTTAGTTTAGGATTTCTTTAAACTTTAACCCTTTTTAATTATTCTTTATAAAAACAGCTAAAGTTAGGAGTACTTTTTTAAAAAATGTATTCTTCCTACATTATATATAATACACAGCTTCATGTGAATCTGTCAAAATAATCCATTTGCTTATGAGAATGATTTGGTATGTTAAAATGTATGCTTTTTCAAACCCATATTATTTTTACCTATTTTAAAGAAAGAGCTCTCATAGCATTCAGATCTGTAAGAAATTAGAATCAGCAAAAATTTTTTATCCATTTGACACAGTAACAGTTACTGAAAACAATTCCTACTATACTGAATTACTGCTGTTACATTCTATAAGTTAAGTGAAATAATATCATCAATGTCTATATAAAAATACTAAGGACAGAATCAGAATCAGCAATTTTTTTAAAAGTTGAAAGGACCTTAGAGATTTTTAATTCCCTGTTTAATTTTCTGTGGATTTTTATATTTTTATAGATAATAAACGGTAGTTTTTCAATAAGTGGAGCTTGAAGGCAATGTAATGAAATTCAATACTATTACTCATTTTTCAATATTAACTCAAATTTTAACCCTTAGTTCCTAAAATTCTTGAAATTCTCCCAGGACTGCCAGGGGTGATAAAATTCATGGTCCAGGTAACATTATTTGATGGATCTCATTTGAGTGTTTTGTACGAGTGCTAATGAATAACTTAGTTTGGCAGGAAAAAGAGATCAGGGAAGGGAATTCATGGTTATTAATAAATAACTCCTTTTGACTGAGAATCTACAAGAGACCCTAGAAATTTGGAAATGAACTGTTAACTTATTGTCATCAGATTGTCAGGTGTCTCACTGAACAACGAAAACCTATATGAGTTGTTATTGTTAAAGGAGGCTGTAAGAGAACAGAAAATAACACTTAAGCCATCTTAGAAGGGTTTGATAGGATCGGGTACAATTGACTTTCCACCCTACTGAGGTATAGGGAATTGTATTCTAATAACAGCATGCTACCCTACCCATTCAAAGGAATATAGACACTGTTGTCCATGTTGCCTAGTTGCAGATGCCCTTGATTAGAAGAGCTTACTGAAGTCGTCTTTGCAATGAAAGAGAGAATTAAGCCTATTAGATAAATTTAAGTAATAGTAAAAACTCTGATGTAAGTTCCTAAATCTGTTCAAGCTTGTTTGATAGGTATTTCCAGCTTTTGTTAATTATGTAGTTTTACAAATTAGTAAGATTTGATGTGATTTTTTTTTGTATTAGTTAATCTCTGAATAATTGAAAATATTCCCATATGCTCAGGAACAAGAGATGAAATAATTTTTAAGATTTATTTATTTTAGAGGGGGTGGGAGAGGGAGAGAGAGAATCTTAAGCAGGTTCCATGGCCAATGCAGAGCTTCACTTGGGGCTCATTCTCACAACTTGAGATCATGAGCTCAGGTGAAACCAGAAGTTGGTCACTTAACCGACTGTACCACACAGGCACCTCAAAGATGGTTCTTTGCTTGATCGGTCTGGCTAGAGATATATAAATTTTATAGGTCTTTTAAAAATTTCTGCTTTTGTTTTTTTTTGTTTTTTTTTAATCTTTTGTTTTATGTTTCTATTAGTTTTTCCTTTAGATTTAATATGCTCTTCTTTGTCGACTGTGTTATTGGATTGATTTCAGACCTTTTCATTATATAAGCATTTCATTATAATTTTCCCAAGTACTGTTTTAGCAGCAACCTGTAAATTTTAATGCTGTATTTTCTTTATTGTTTAAAATATTTTCTAAATCTTTTATTCTGTAACCCATGGATTATTTAGAAGTGAATTGTTCAATTTGTCAAGTATTTGGGAGATGTTTTCCAGTGTTTTTGTTATTCACTTATGAAATATGGCCTATCTTACTAAAAACATTCTATATGAAATTGAAGAGAGTATTTATTGAGTTGCCTTTTTTTTTTTTTTTGGAGCAAAGTCATGTTAGTTGATAATATTCATTTATTCTATGCTATTATCAATTTTCCGCCCACTGTTTTTTCAGTTAGTGAGAAAATAAGTACTAGGTAGCCAACCATACTAATAGATTTTTCTCCCTTTAGTGCTATTAATTTTTGCTGCTTATGTTTAGAAATTGTTAGTACTTGTGGATATACCTAGGATTTTTTTTCCCCTTCTTCTGATGAGGCTACTTATTATGTCATTGAGAAATATCTGTCTTTTTTTCTGGTAACATTTCTGGTAATTTTTTTTTATGAATCCTATTTTAAGTGATATTAATACAGTCACTCCAACTTCCTTGTTAATTGGTACTTGCATTGTATATCTTTTGCCTTTCTTCTACCTTTTTGTGTCTTTACATTTAGAATGGTTTCTTATAGACAACATATAGATCTTGTGGTTTTTAATCCTGGCAGTTTTTAAAATTTTAATTTAAATTTCAGGTAGTTAACATACAGTGCAATATTGGTTTCTGGAGTAGAATTCAGTGATTCATCACTTACATACAATACCCGGTGCTCATCATAACAAGCACCTTTCTTGATACCATCTAGCCCTTCTCACACCCACCTCCCTCCATCAACTCTCAGTTTGTTCTCTCTCATTAAGAGTCTCTTGTGGCTTGTTTCCCTCTTTTCCTTTTTTTCTTTTCCCCTTTCCCATATGTACATCTGTTTTCTTTCTTAAATTCCACATATAAGTGAGATCCTATTAATCCTGGAAGTTTTTGTCTAACTTGAAGGATTTAGACCATTTACATTTAATATAGTTTCCAATGTGGTTGGTTTAAATCAGCCATCTATTTTCTTTCTCTTTTTCTTTTCTTTTTTTTTTTTTTTTTAAAGATTTTATTTATTTACTCATGAGAGACAGAGAGAGAGAAAGAGAGAGGCAGAGACAGGCATAGGGAGAAGCAGGCTCCATACAGGGAGCCTGATGTGGGACTCAGTCCCGGGTCTCCAGGATTACACCCTGGACTGAAGGCGGTGCTAAACCGCTGAGCCACCTGGGCTGCCCAGCCATCTATTTTCTGTTTGTGCCATATGTTTTTTTCCCCTTCATTTCATGCCTTCTTTTAGATTGACTATTTTTATAAATTCTATTTATCTCAACTCTTGGCATATTAGTTATATATGCCCTTATTAATTTGCTTTAGTATCTGCTCTGGTATTTACAATACCTATCATAATGGTCTACATTCAAGTAATATATCCCTTCTCATATTTCTTAAGAACTTCACATAGAACACTTTTATTCCATTCTTTGTGCAATTATGGTCATACCTTTTATTTCTTTATATGTTATAAATCCCATAATTGCTCTTATTTTTGTTTAAATTTTATCTTTTTAAAACTTTTAACTTTGAACAAATTTTAGACTTAACAAAAATGTTGCAAAACCAGTACATGGGGTTCTCACATACTCCTTACCCAGGTTCCTCTTTTATTAACAATCTAAATAACCATTATACAGTGATTATGCAGTGATCAAAACCAAGAACTTTACATTGCTACAATCCTATAAACTACAAATTTTATTCAGATTTCATCAATTTTTCTAATGTCCTTTTTCTGTTCTAGAATCCTACATTACATTTAATAGTCGTATGTTTCTAGTCTCCTCCAGCCTGGAGAAAGATTGAAAGTCTTTTCTTTTGTGACTTTGATACTTTTGAAGAGTACTGCTCAGACATTATGTAATAGATCACTCATTTTTTTAATTTATATTATGTTTTCTCTTGACTAGTTTGAAATTATGTGTTTTGGCAAGAATGCCACTGAGATGATTGTGGTGCTTTCCTGAGTGAATCATATTGAGAGATACATGATGTTGATATGTCTCATTGCTGGTGATTTTGACCTTGGTTATGTTGATTTTTGCTGTGCTGCTCCACTTTAAAGTTAATAATTTTTCTTCTTAATTAATAATTACCTTAAGGAGTGCTGGTTTTAGTCTATACCAATACCTTATTTTTCCTTAATCCATTGCTCCCTGAGTTTAGCATTCATGGATGGATCTTCATCTTCCTGAAACAGTTACTACTGTGTTCTAGTGGTGATTTTTAAAAAAAAATTTGCCTCATTTCTTTCTCATTAATTGATATTCTTCTATAACGAAGAGCTGTTCTTTCTCTCCCTTATATATTGTTTTATTTCCTTACTTAAATTATATCAGTCTGGGCTCATTCTGTTCTGTGGTTTCCAGCCCAGTATTACTTTTATTGTTATATTGCTCCTTTTGTTTCAGCTTTGGTTATTGTGGACGTTTTTAGGTTGTTTCCTCTGCCTTTTGCTGTGCCATCATCCTTCTCGGTTATCTTTTAAAGAGATTAAAAAAATGCAAAAAAAAAAAAAAAAAACCACCCAAAACCCTTTCATAGTTACTCATGAATTTACCATTTCTAGTCTTTTCGTTATTTATGTAGATCTGAATTTGTTATTTTTCTTTTATCCGAAGAACTTCTTTAATATATATTGTAGTACAGGTATGCTCATAATGAATTCTCCAGGCTTTTGTCTTAGAGCCTGTTGCTTTTATTTTTTAAAACTATTTTTCTTGGTGTAGAATTCTAGTTTGACAGCTTTCTTTTTCTTTTTTTCCCTTTTTTCTGTATTTTACACTCTCTCCTATCTCTGTGCATTTTGTTTTGTTTGTTTTTTCTGGCTTGCCTAGTTTCAGGCCAGCAGTTTTGCTATAGTTCTTATCTTTGTTTCAGTGTTTTAAGTGTTTTTCTCCGTATATTTAAAAAAAATGCCTTTTTTTTTTTTTTTTTTTTTTTTTTTGGTGTGTATTTCTAACTACATGTATATTAAATCTCTTTATGTTCCCTTCCAGGTAACTGATGTTTTATTCATTTTTATGTGTGTTTTAGATTGTTTCTTTTTTCTTTTAATTTTATTTATTTATGATAGTCACACAGAGAGAGAGAGAGAGAGAGAGAGGCAGAGACACAGGCAGAGGGAGAAGCAGGCTCCATGCACCGGGAGCCTGACGTCGGATTCGATCCCGGGTCTCCAGGATCGTGCCCTGGGCCAAAGGCAGGCGCCAAACATCTGCGCCACCCAGGGATCCCTAGATTGTTTCTATTGCATTTTTTATTGCTATATATGATTTCCTTTTCAGTGTCTAATCTATTGTTAATCTCATGCAAATGAAGTTTTAATTTGAGATACTTTATTTTTTTGAGATTTAGTCTGATATATGGTCTTTATAGTATGACTATCTGGGGATTTTGTTTTCTGACCCTTCTAACTTGGCAGGACCAAAATTCCGAAAACTTACCTACTACATACAGCAGCTATCAAAATCTCTGCTTGGCTCTTTTAGCCTTCTAGCTGTTGTTTTTCCCCTGGGTTCCTTGCAGTCTTCTCTCCCATAGGAGCACTTTTGGAGGCAGTCAAAAATATGAGGGGTATGCATATGCAGATTTTTGGGACTACACTCTTTGTGTTTCCTCCTTTCCAGGATATCCAACCTTGAATTCCAGCCACTGTCATAAACCCTAGACCTTATCCTCTGGCTTTTCAGGCCAGTAGGACTCTGGTTTTCTACTTGAGATTTATTTTCTGCTGGCAGATTTGTGAGTAACTTCATGGTAAAAGCCTTAAAAATGTGGATCTTACCCAGTGTAATTTTTTTGTTGTTGTTATGTACTGTTTCATAAGAAATTACTCTGAAGCATAGCTCCTAAAACAGCACTTGTTTACTACTATCTTACAGTTTCTTTGGTTCAGAATCAAGCATAGCTTAACTGGATCTTCTGATTTAGGGTTTCTTATAAGATCTCTCACTCAAGGTGGTAGCCAGGGGCTGGGGTGTCATCTGAACACATGTCTGGAAGAGGGTCCACACCTGAGCTCATGTAATTGTTTTCAGGATTCAGGTGCTAGCAGGCTGTTGGACTAAGGGCTTCAGCTTCTTACTGGCTGTTGGCTGAAAGCTGCCCTTAGTTCTTTGCCACATGGATCTCTCCAGCGTGGCAGCTTGCTTTATCAAAGGGTACAAGGGGAGAAGGGAATAGAATGCTAGCAAGATGAGAGCACAATCTTTTGTAACCTAATCACAGATGTGACATCTCATCACTCTTCTCATATTCTGTCCATTAGAAACAAGTCACTGAGTTCAGCACACACTCAAAAGAGGGTTAATTATGCAATGTGTAGTTATACATGAGACAGGGTCATTGAGGCCATCTTAAAAGTCTGCGTATCATAGTTCCCTTTTTGCAAGAGTTGAATTCCTTCTAGTTTCTGCTTTGAGTTTCTTTGCATGCTTTTATATAGTGTTTTAAAGATAATTTATCCAGGACTCCACCATGACTGTTAGCCAGAAGAGCAGTATTTGACTCTTTGGCTATTAACCCCAATTCCCTCTTTGGGGCAAAAAATGTTCTGTCATGATAACATTTTCTTCAGACCTGTATTTTTTTTTTCCTAATTAACCAATAGATTGTTACCTGTATATCTTACCAATATCTCAGATTTAGCATTATTAAAATATAACTCCTCACCAAACACTTCCCTTCCTTTTGGATTCTGTTTCTCTCTTTTAATTGCATCACTATCTTCTCTGTCAAATCTGGCTCAGTATCTTGAAATCAGGATTTTTTTCCTGTTCTAGATCATGTCAAAGTGTGGTCTAATCACCAGACAGATTGCTGGCCAACCAATTATTTTATCACCAGTTTGTCACAAGTTAACACAAATTGAAAGTAAGCATTTAGAATCTTGTATAACAATTTGACATTGCTGGAACATCCAAGAATGCAGTTTTGTATTTTACAGAATGTTGGTCTATAACCACCTAGGAAAAAAGCAAAACCCCAAACTAGTCCTTTACCGTATATAATTTACCACATTCCTATTGCTTTTTTCCTCTCTTTGTTGCTTGTGTAGTGGGCCTGTTCATTCCACTGCTTTTGATTACTCACTGTAGGCCCCCTCATGTTTCATGTGGGCTAACTGCAATAGTTTCCTAATAGACTGTGCTTCCTAATTTTGCCTTCTCCAATCCATTCTTTTAATCTATGAGAAAATAGACTTTCAGGGCAGCCCCGGTGGCCCAATGGTTTAGCGCGACCTTCAGCCTGGGGTGTGATCCTGGAGATCCTGGATTGAGTCCCACATCAGGCTCCCTACATGGAGCCTGCTTCTCCCTCTGCCTGTGTCTCTGCCTCTCTCTGTGTCTGTCATGAATAAATAAATAAAATTTTTTTAAAAAAGAAAGAAAACAGACTTTAAGAACAACATTCTGATTATCATGCTTATTCAGAAACTTTAAATTGTACTTTATTGCCTGATCAAAAAGGTCTGTATTCCTTAGTTTGATATTTAAGACTCCAGATCTCTTTTCTTTTTTCTTTTCCTTTTTTCCTTACTTCCTCTCACATGTCCTGTGTTTTAGTTAACATATGCACATGGTTCCTCCCAGCTGGTCCATACACTCTTGTCTCCAACTGTCTTTCCTTACTTTACTTTTGTTTATAGCAGTTAGTCCTTTATTTCCTTATTTTCTGATTCTTCCTTCTGTGCATACTAGAATGTAAGCTCCCTGAGAATAGACTTTTTGTTCACTGCTTAATTTCCAGTAGGTACATAATAAATTTTTCTTGAGTGATTAAGTGAATGAGATGGTCATCCTAAAGGTAAAGAACTTTGACAGTGAAAGATCAACTAAAAAAATGGCTTTTTAATGGTGAAATTTCATAAGCAGAGCCCTCTCTGGCTTCCCATCAAATCACATGATGTCTCCTAATTTTAAGTTTCATGAAAACAGGTATTTAGTGTCTTGAAGTGTCTTTGTATCTTTAGTGCATAGTGTTGTGCCTGATAAAGAGAACATGCATGTAAGAATTTTTTTCAGACTGAATTAATGCCCTTAGAGCAATAAATTATCAAACTCCATGTTTAGTTTTGTCACTTATTTAATCAAATATTAAGCTACTCTGAACAAAGCAATGTATAAAATATTTTTAACAATTATTAAAATTTATAATAATATTTATAATAATTTATAATATTTAATATTAAATTAAATTTAATAATTTAACAATTATTAAAAAATCAAAGATCTTTCTAAAACACAATGTGAAAAAATGGGAAACTTAGAAAAGTTCCAAATCTTCAGGGATTTGATATTTAAATGCATCCTAATAACTTGCAGCCTCCAGAAGGGAAAAAAAAGATACTCTCCTCCTAAATCACTCTTCTGTTTGATGAACATTAGTTTTACATACCAACTATGTGACTTTTAGATATCAGGCATCATGTGTCCCACTGCTTTTTGCATGTGGAACACTAACTTTCTGTATTACAAGATGAAAATGGGTTTAATATATTAGAATAACCTGGTCGACTATATTGCTCAGAGAAATAACAGGAAGAATCCCAGCAAGAGTCTAGACAGTGTTGTCACCTTTGAGAAGGAATATGTCCAGCATGTTTCATTGTCTAGATAAAAGGTAATACCATGCTTAAAAAGTCTTGGATATAATGTGCAACCTTTGCCTCCTCTAAAGACAAGAAAAAAGGAAAATAATGTTTTCAAAATGGAATTAATTTAGACTTCAGAATTTCCATAGAGGGGAGAAAAAAAAGCACATTTTACTAAAATACATTGAAGGTTATACATCTAATACAAATTTAAGAAATGGCTTTTTCTATTTCTGTGCCATGGTTTAGATTAAAGCATGTCCAAAGCAGGAGCTTGGGCCAGAGACTTTTTTTTTTTTTTTACTTTTATTGATGTATCATAAATGTACAACTGAGGATTGTAAACTGTATAGTATTAGTATCCAAGCTAAAAAATGAACATCAAAACCATCCAGGAGATCCCTCTTTCAGTCACTGCTCCCATCAAGAGTAAGTGTAGTATACAGACTTCTGTGAACAAACATTATTTCTTTTATATAAATGAAACCATAAATCTATGTATATTTTTGTATTTGAGTTCTCCCTTTTGGCGGTATTCATCATAATTGGTGTATATAGAGATAGTTTATTCTCATTATTGCTTAATATCCCATAGTGTGAATATGCCACAGTTTATCCATTCTGTTGTTTAGTGCTTTCTATTTGGAGCTAATACAAATAGGGCTACTGTGTTACTATAATGTAAATCTTTTAGTAAATATATGGACTCCTCTCTGTTGAATATATCCCTGGCAAAGGAATTGGAGCTCCAGTTTTTTTTTTTTTTTTTTTTTGCCTTCTTCCTTTCTTCCTTTTTTTTTGTTTTTTGTTTTTTATTTGAAGTTCAAATATCGCTGAACCTCTTGCATTTTTTTATAATAAATTTATTTTTATTGGTGTTCAATTTGCCAACATACAGAATAACAGTGCTCATCCCGTCAAGTGCCCCCCTCAGTGCCCGTCACCCATTCACCCCTACCCCCGCCCTCCACCCCTTCCACCACCCCTAGTTCGTTTCCCAGAGTTAGGAGTCCTTATGTTCTGTCTCCCTTTCTGATATTTCCCACACATTTCTTCTCCCTTCCCTTATATTCCCTTTCATTATTATTTATATTCCCCAAATGAATGAGAACATATAATGTTTGTCCTTCTCCGATTGACTTACTTCACTCAGCATAATACCCTCCAGTTCCATCCACGTTGAAGCAAATGGTGGGTATTTGTCATTTCTAATGGCTGAGTAATATTCCATTGTATATATTGTATGAGTAGTATTCCACATCTTCTTTATCCATTCATCTTTCGATGGACACCGAGGCTCCTTCCACTCCTCTTTTCTTCCTGTTCATTCTTTCTCTCTCTTTCTTATCTCTCTTTATTTTTGAATATTTGTGTAGTTTCTGACCATCTTTTTTTTTTTTTAAAGATTTTATTTATTTATTCATGATAGAGAGAGAGAGAGGCAGAGACACAGGCAGAGGGAGAAGCAGGCTCCATGCACCAGGAGCCCGATGTGGGATTCGATCCCGGGTCTCCAGGATCGCGCCCTGGGCCAAAGGCAGGCGCCAAACCGCTGCGCCACCCAGGGATCCCAGTTTCTGACCATCTTTTAAAATCTAGCTTTTCCCTATCTACCCAGCCAGAATCTTGCTTCTATTTACCTATCACATTTTTTTTTTTAAGATTTTTATTTTTAAGTAGTCTCTACATGCAATGTGGGGCTTGAACCCATACCCTGAGATCAAGAGTTGCATGCTCCATTGACTGGGCCAGCCAGCCACCCCCTATCCATCACTTTGTATATATACCTCCTCCTCCTTCTTCTTTTTTCCTCTTCTTTCTTCCTTTTTTTTTTTCTTCTTTTTCTGTAGGCTTCACAAACTAATGACCCTGAGATCAAGACCTGAGCTGAGATCAAGAGTCAGATGCTTTACTGAGTCATCCAGGCTCATTTACCTCCTCCTTTATGTTTACAGTGTTTAGCTTTTATATATTTTTATGTAGATCTTATTTTTCCAGGGTAGATTTTGTTTTTTGAGGACAGACATTATCATATTATTATTGCTTTTCCATAAGGCTACCTTATATCCTGTAAAACTGTATTTTGAAAATACAGCCACCACCACTACATACCTATTAGAATGGCTAAAATCCCAAACACTGACAACACCAAATGCAGATTCAAACTCTTACATGTCACTGGTGGGAAGCACAATGGTATAGACACTTGGAAAACAGTTGGCAAATTCTTTCAAAGCTAAACATAGTCTTACCATTACAATCCATCAATCATGATCCTAGTTATTTATCCAAATGAGTTGAAAACTTATATATGTACAAAAAACTAAACGCAAAATGTTTTTAGCATTTTTATTCATAATTGTTGAAAATTGGAAGCAACCAAGATGTCATTCAATAAATGAACGGATAAACAAATTATGGTACAACCATACAGTGGAGTATTGTTCAGTGATAAATGAACTATCAAGCTACAAAAAGACATAGAGGAACCTTAAATGCATATTGCTGAATAAAAGAAGCCAATCTGAAAAATGCTACATCTTATATGATACCAACTATATATAACATTCTGAAAAAGGGAAAAAGTAAAAATCGATGGTTGCCAGGGGCTTTGGGAGAAGAAAAGGGGGTGAATAAGTATGTGAAGCACAGGGGATTTTTAGCGTAGTTAAGCCGTTTTTTTTTTTTTTTTTTTTAATTGAGAGAGAGAGACACTCTGAAGCAGAATCTGCACTGGGCGCAAAGCCTGAAGCAGGGCTTGATCCCACAGTCGAAAGATCATAACCTGAGCTAAAACTAAGAGTTGGATGCTTACCTGACTGAGCCACCTAAAGGCCCCTAAACTGTTCTATATGATACCTATAGTGATGGGTACATGATGTTATCTATTTATCAAGGCATATAGAACTGGACAACACAGAGTGCATGCTAATGTAAAATATGAACCTTCAGTTAAAATAATGTATCAATGTTGATTTATCAACTCTAACAAATGTATCACACAATGGAAGATGTTAATAGGGGAAATTGGTGTGTGTGTGGGGAAAGAGGATCTTTGGGAACTGTCTGTACTTTCTGTGCTGTTTTTCTGTAAACCTAAAACTGCTATTAAAGCAACAATAAAAAACACTTAATTACCATTACCACTCCTTTTAGTCAAAGCTGAAGTCTTTACCTTAGACTGCAAAACCTTAAGTGAATCTAACCCAGGGCTACTTTATCTCCTACCGCTTGATTCCTTAATCATGATTCTAGCCACATTGGCCTTCTGTTATATTTTGAAGTTCTCTCTTGCCTTTGTGCTTGCTCTTCACTCAGCCTGGAACATTCTTCCCCCCAGAATTCTCATTGCTTCTTCCCTCTTCCCATTATTTAGGTCTGTTTTCTTTTTCTTTTTCTTTCTTTTTTTTTTTTTTAGATTTATTTATTCCAGAGAGTGAGAGCAAACAAGCAACTTTGTGCAAGTGTGGGGGAGGGGCATAGGGAGAGGGAGAGAGAATCCTCAAGCATAGATCTGTTTCAAATGCTACTTCATCAGTTTATTTCCCTTTTACTTCTATCAATACATCCAGTTTCCTTCCCCTATCACAGTCTTTTATTTTTATCTTGCTTTATTGTCTTGTATAGCTCTTAATACTTCCTCACCTTGATTATATGTGTTTTTTTTTTCTTATTAAAATGTGAGTTCTATGAAGGCAGGCATTTTAGCTCTTTTTTTCTCTTACTGTATCCTCATTTCCTAGAATATTGTGTAGCACATGGTAGGTGCTTAATAAACATTTGTAGAATGGATAAATGAAGTCCATGTTCTCTCTGTAAGCAAATGTGTGGGAAGTCAGATTTAAAATTTAAAGATTGCTTAGTAAGTATAAAGATTGCTTATTAAGTATGGAATATGAATCATAAGATGTGTAATATCAGTGACTGATGTTACTAGCATGATGCATTCTTTTTCACTAAAAGATACATCTGCTCCACAGAAAACTTCTATTGTGGATAAGAAAGTGTTCTTCTATGAATAGTGTAGGAGAGACTGCTAGTGTTTACTTCTTTGAGTCTCTCCTTTTTCTCTTTGAATTAAAAAAGGTACAAAAATGAAGGAAAAAATCACCCAATACAAATGTATAAAGTAGAAAATAGTGGTTTTTACCACTATTAAACCCAGTCAGAGGCCAGTCACTTATAACACCTTGGTTATTGTCCTTGAGAACCATCTGGGATGGATTTATATTTTGTTTTGTTTTTATCATATTTGGATCATATGTGGTGAAACATGTTTAAAAGTACTATATAGCTGGACAGAGTATAGAAATAGCAAGTAGTCTGTAAGTATTTCAAGAACTGCTTAGATATAACAGGCTCTTTTCCTGGCACAGTGTCTAGTATAAAATTTCTCATATATTCACAATTTTCAAATGTTTCTAATTATTTGAATATGAATAAGAAGAGCTTGGGCAGTTATGAGTGTTACTCTAAAGAAGAGAGATCTTAAACTCCAATACTAAAAATGTTTTGTTCATTGTATTAAATAGGAAGTTTTGGGTTAGTTTTAAAAATATTGTAGGTTTTCATGGAAACTGTATAATGATAAAACTTCACTGAAGTTTATTGGATTTATTTTCTTTAAACTGAGCAAAATTAAAAGTTCTAAAAATGTTCTTCATGAGTCTTAAAATTTATATGTGGATCTTGGGGGGAAAGTCAAATAATTTATAGTATAGCAGTTATGGATCTGAGTTGAATCCCAGCTATTCCATATGGGCTAAAGTTAGTCATAGTCTTCTTTCAACATGTTTTATTTACTTGCCTCAACTCTGTACACTTTTGGTTTTATGTATCTTTCTTTAGAGAAGTGGGTTGTCTTAGTAGGAACTAAAGCAGTTTCAAGTATTATTTATTAGAAACGATAATGGCAAATTCAAAAAAATGTTTTATTCTGGCTTGAAGCGTATTAGATCCAAATTTTATCTTTCCCTAATTATCTTCACTTATTCTTTAACATGGTACTGAGCATTGTACTCGATAAAGAGGGGATAAACAGCTCTACACACTTTAAGGATTATTATGTTTTGGAGAATTGCTCCATTTACCATTATGTAATGCTTTCTATATCCCTGATAATTTTTCTGCCTTGAAGTCCGCTTTTTCGGAATTTAATGTAGCTACTCCAACTTCCTTTTGATTAACACTATTTCTTTTTCCATGCGTTTACTTTTAATTTACTTGTGTTTGTATTTAAAGTGAGTTTTTTGAAAACAACATGCAATTGGGTCTTTTTTTCTTTTCTCCTCTCTGACAGTCTCACTACTTGGTGCATTTAGATTATGTACATTTACAGTGTTTACTAATTTAGTTGGATTAATATCAATTATATTTGTAACCATTTTCTATTAGTTGAATTTGTTCTAAAATTGAGCGTTTTATATTCCATATTCTCTCTCCTTAGCATATTGTTTTATACCTTTTTGTTTGTATGTATGTGTGTGGTTGTCTTGGAGTTTACAGTGTGCATTCACAGCCAATTATAAGTCCACTTTCAAATAACACTATACCACTTCATGGATAGTGTGGTTACCTTGTAACAGAGTATTCCCAATTCCTCCCTTTTGTCCCTTATAACATTGCTGTCATTCATCTCATTTTTCCTTGATCTGTATCATCTAATATATTGTTGCTATTAATACTTTGAACAAACCAGTATCTGTAAGGTCAATTAAGAGTAAGAAAATACTTTATTCCTTCTCCAGTGTTCTTTTATATAGATCTAAGTTTCTAATCTATATCATTTTCCTTCTTTGTGAAGAACTTTTTTTTAGTATTCTTGCAAGACCCGTTTACTGGTGACAAACTCCCTCAATTTTTGTTTGTCTGAGAAAGTCTTTATTTCTCTTTTACTTTTGAAGGATAATTTCATTGGATACAGACTTCTAGGTTGGTAGGGTTTTTTTCTTTCAAGACTTTAAATATTTCATTGTACTCTTTTTGCTTATATGGTTTTCTGAAGAGAAGTCTAATATAATTCTTATCCTGTTCCTCCAAAAGTAAGGTGCTTTTATCCTCTAGCTTCTTCCAAAAATTTCTCTTTGCCTTGGGTTTTCTGCAGTTGAATATGCAATGCCTATGGAAAAATAGGAGGGGATTTTTCTTCTGTCTTCACCCTGAAAACCTGGATGGTAAAGCACAAGGGTCACTTTCTCTACCTTCTTGCCAATGTTTATTATTTACTGTTTTATTATTATTATTCTAACCATGTGTGAAGGGGTATTTCATTGTGATTTTGATTTGATTTTTCTAATGATTAATGATGTTGAGCATATTTTCATGTATTTATTGGCCGTTTGTGTATTTTTTGGGCAAATATAAAGTTCTTTAACCATTTATAAATTGAGGGTTTTGTTGTTGAGTTTTAAGAGTTCTTTTATTTTGGATATTAATCCTTTAGGAGATATATGACTTGCAAACATTTCTCCCATTCTGTGGGTTACCTTTTCACTCTTTTGATAGTGTCCTTTGACGTACATGTTTTTAATATAGATGAAATTCAGTTTACCTATTTTCTCTGTTGCTTGTGTTTATAATAATGTGGCATGATAATGTGTCCCAGCCCCATTTTTCAGCTTCATGCACTTTACTTGCTCATCTTACTTTTTCAGGATTCCCGACTAATGCCTTTAGAAAAAAAGGGAAGTCATGAGAGAACCAGTGTAGCTGTTACAAATTATAAAGTTTTTGAACTGTAGGTTCAGATGATTCTGTAACAAAAATATTGAGGAATAATACTAAGAATAATCTAAATTGCCAGTACAACTCTTTCAACAAGAAAAATATCCTTATTTTCTATCCTTTTGGAGTACTGTTAAATCTAGAAGCAGTTTTTGATTTATAAATCTCACTTTATATAACATCAGAACATATGCCTATTTGAGATTGTATATATTTTAAAGTAGAAGGTGATTGTCAAATTAAACTCAAGATGAATCTGATACTATTGTGTTGAATTTGGTTAAAAAATTAGTGAGCTTTAAAGTGTGGAATATACAAACATAAATGTGGTTGATGATTACTTAGAACTGTGTATATAATACTGGTGGTCATGTATATTGGTAGTCCTCTGTAATCAACATTTTAAGTTTATCAGATTTCATTTTCTTTATTTTTTCTTTTTTTATTGAGGTATGATTGACAGATTACATTTGTTCCAGATATACAACAACATTGATTCCAGGTGACTCAATATTTGTAAGATGTCATTTTCTAACACATTTCAGAACTTGTGTTTGACTTTTACATTTTTCAGAAAGAAAGTACAATTATGATATAGAAAATGAAGTTTTTTTCTTTCTTTCAGTCTTGCTTAATATATTCTTTAATAATTCTTGTTAAATATTTATGTTGATCAATTTTACAGGTGAATTATGTAACCTCATTACGCTGGATGTAGCTCACAATCAACTTGAACACCTCCCAAAGGAAATTGGAAACTGCACACAGATAACCAACCTTGACTTGCAGCACAATGAGCTGCTAGACCTCCCAGATACTATAGGTATGAATGAAGAAAGAAGACATTGATGGTCATTTATAGTTACTTAGACATTAAAAAGACTACTTTTGATCCATTTCTATATTAAAAGTTAAAATTTAAAATTCATTATTATTAAAGTAGTAAAACTTCTAAAAGAGTATATTTTTAAATTGCTTTTTATTTCCATTTCTTGGTGAAGAAAATAATTAGATTTTAGCAAATGTTGGATCATAAAGAAGATTGTGGAATATTGAGTATATATTTTATTATAATTCTTAAATTGCAGAATGGGTGCATTTTCTGCTTTTGCTTATTTCAGAATGTTGCTTGCTATTATATAGGGTATGGTCTCTTATGCTAAATCAAACCACTGAAAAATAAAACCACTGCTATTTAGTCTTTAAAACATGGGCAGTAAAAAATAAATAAATAAATAAATAAATAAATAAATAAATAAATAAATAAATAAATAAAAACATGGGCAGTATAGCTTAAAGCTTGTTCATCTCTACTGTTGAAGGGACTAAGAGATCTCTTGAAGTACAAAATAGCCAGACTCAAAAAGTTGAAGTGTGTTTATTGTGATATATTTGCATAGTCTTTTGTTTATCTTTCTAAATGTCCATAAATTTATACAAACACTAAAGGAAATTTTTTAAAGTTTGGACACCTTTGTAGTTAATGGTGTGTTATAAGAAAACTGTAATGTTTATTTAGGAAAATTACACCTGTACCTAATTTTTGTAATTTCAGTAATGAATATTTATGAGGTTCTGTTACAATATCATAAGAGGCCTATGATGATATGTTTCTCCAGAAGGATTTTTGTTTGTTTCTGTCAGGTACCTAAGGGACCACTTGAATCCATCTGTGTTCTAAGGTTTGAAATTTTTCTGGTCCTACACGTCATTCAGAGGTATTCTGTAGACGAATTGAAGGGCTGTTTTTACTTCAGGTTTACCCTGAGTGCTAGGATGCAGCCCTCTAGTATCCCAGTTGATTCTGACTTCTGGACTTCCCACCATTGGCTGATTGTAGATTTTGACTCTTGGCAGATACTTGCCTTCTTAGCTGCATTTTCTAGTTAGAGAAGCACTCTTAGGACAAAATTTTCTCCATTATTTTGCGTATTTCTTAGGTTTCCAGCTGGTTTCTGACCTGGTGATTAGTCATTATCTTGTTAGCTCTCTGACTTTTGTTTTGGACGTGTTTTTAACTTTTTTTGGTGGAAGGGTTTGTCTGAATTAGCTAGTCTACTATTGCTTGAAACAAGTAATTGTTGAGGATTTTTTTAGTAAGTTATAATCTGTTTTTAGGTTACAGGGCAATTAATTTCAGACTTCTTTAGATATAATAGCTACCCATTAGAACTTTTATCTTCTTGATTCTTGGCCCAGAGTTCTTTATATTACATTACTATATTTAGTGGCAACAGACTAAGTAATTCTAGTTAACTAGTTAGCTGCATTAGATTCATTTCTGAAAGGTAAGATGGTATATAACATATGGTGAACTATTCTAGTATATTCTTAATAATTTTATCAAATTTTCTATATAAATAAAAGGATCTAATTTCTGGATCATTAGGGACTGGGACACAATTATTATTATTTTTTTTAATCTTAAAATGGCCAAAATGAATAAAGAGCAGTGATCCTAGAAGAAAAAAGAGCATAGAAAAGATATGTATTACATATCTAACATGGTTAGACTGATACAAAAAAGAAGCAAAGAATACATTCCTTAGAAATATCTTTGCCATATAAAGTTTAGTTTAATGGGAAATACTGTGTAATATAAGGAACATATCCAAAGACTAAAATAGCAATGTGTAGGATAAGTGGAAGAAGTCTCTTAGTATCTAGAACGAAAAGACAGAAAGATACAAAATAAGAGTCATGAGAGAGAGGACTAGAAGTTCTAGAAAGAGAATAGAGGTAATACAATGAAGAAACTAATAAAATATAATTTTATAATCTTTCCCTGAACTATGACAAAAACTCAGATAATATGATTGACACTGCTTACAAAGAAGACATAATGAAAAAAGGTACATTCTGGTAGAAGTTTTAAAAATTAGATTTACTTAATTGCTTTGAATACACCATATAGTGACATGTAATGTTATAAAACCTGTCTTTGTCTAGTTTCAGTTTCAGGGTAATGCTGGCCACATATAATAATATGTATATAATGTGTATACATGTTATATATATGTTATATAATAACATTTTCCTACAATAAGTAGGAAAATGTGGGAACACTTTGTATAAAGTTGGCATTTTTTTCTTCCTTTAATATGTGGTAATAATTCATCAGTGAAGCCACCTGAGTCAGGATTTTTCTTTGTAGAAATGCTTTTAAAAACAATTTCAATTTTGGGCATGTGGGTGGCTCAGACGGTTGAGCAGTAGACTGGATTTTGGTGCAGGTGATGATTTCAGGGTCCTGGGATCGAGCCCTATGTTGGTGGGGAGTCTGCATGAGGATTCTCTCTCTGGTCCTTCTCCTGCGCTCGACCACTTTCTCTTTGTAAAATAAATAAATCTCTAAAAAAGTTTCAATTTCTTTACTAGATACGGAACTATTTAGATTATCACTATTTTATTTTTTTTGAAGATTCATTTATTAGAGAGAGAAGAGGAGGGAGCAGAGAGAAGGGGGAGAGTCTTAAGCAGATCCACCCTCAGTGTGGAGCCCTATGTAGGGATGCATCTCAGGACCCTTAGGTCAGTACCTGAGCTGAAACCAAGAGTTGGAGGTTTTGGGAGGCTTAACTGACTATGCCATCCAGATGTCTCTCACTTTATTCTTTAGTAAACTTAATCATTTATATCTTTCAATGGGTCCATTTCATTTGTTATAGTTAATAGGCATAAAATCGTTTGTAATAATCCCTTATTTTGATAACTGTAGAATCTATCGTGATGTCGCTTTTTTTATTCCTGGTATCAGTAACTTAGATCTTTTCTCTTTTTTTTCCCTGTCTAGTTAGAATTGTATCAATTTTATTGATTATTTCTAAGTTTTACTGACTTTCTGTATTTTTTCTCTGGCTTTTATTTCATCGATTTCTGCTTTGACCTTTAATCTTTTCATCTACTTTGAGTTTTATTCTTTTTTAGTTTCTTGTGATGGAAGCTTGAGGTCATTGATACGAGTTTCTTGTTTTGGGGGGTAGTTTGAGTTATCTCGATTTAAATGACATATTTAGTTTGTTTTGTATGTTCTTACATTTTTTTTTGTTTCCCAAGTATTAGTTGAATGCCAGGATGATTCTTTCTTTGAGAGAAAAGTTCATTTTATGAAATAAGTGGGGAAAAATACCGATTGGTGCTCTATAGACATATTTTCTACCATTTAAGTGTTCATACATTTGAATTAAAAAAGATTCTAATTGACGGGTCATTTTTTTCATAACAAATCTTGAAGGTTAATTTCTCACCTCTGTCCCACTTCCCCATCTCTTAAATGTATTTTACTTAATAACTTGATTTGGATGAATTCTATATGAACAGATTTTTCTTCTACTTACTTTCTTTTTTTTTTAATTTATTTTTTATTGGTGTTCAATTTACCAACATACAGAATAACCCCCAGTGCCCGTCACCCATTCACTCCCACCTCCCGCCCTCCTCCCCTTCTACCACCCCTAGTTCGTTTCCCAGAGTTAGCAGTCTTTACGTTCTGTCTCCCTTTCTGATATTTCCCACACATTTCTTCTCCCTTCCCTTATATTCCCTTTCACTATTATTTATATTCCCCAAATGAATGAGAACATATAATGTTTGTCCTTCTCCGATTGACTTACTTCACTCAGCATAATACCCTCCAGTTCCATCCACGTTGAAGCAAATGGTGGGTATTTGTCATTTCTAATAGCTGAGTAATATTCCATTGTATACATAAACCACATCTTTTTTATCCACTCATCTTTCGATGGACACCGAGGCTCCTTCCACAGCTTGGCTATTGTGGCCATTGCTGCTATAAACATCGGGGTGCAGGTGTCCCTGCATTTCATTGCATCTGTATCTTTGGGGTAAATCCCTAACAGTGCAATTGCTGGGTCGTAGGGCAGGTCTATTTTGAACTCTTTGAGGAACCTCCACACAGTTTTCCAGAGTGGCTGCACCAGTTCACATTCCCACCAACAGTGTGAGAGGGTTCCCTTTTCTCCGCATCCTCTCCAACATTTGTGGTTTTCTGCCTTGTTAATGTTCCCCATTCTCACTGGTGTGAGGTGGTATCTCATTGTGGTTTTGATTCGTATTTCCCTGATGGCAAGTGATGCAGAGCGTTTTCTCATGTGCGTGTTGGCCATGTCTATGTCTTCCTCTGTGAGATTTCTGTTCATGTCTTTTGCCCATTTCATGATTGGATTGTTTGTTTCTTTGGTGTTGAGTTTAATAAGTTCTTTATAGATCTTGGAAACTAGCCCTTTATCTGATATGTCATTTGCAAATATCTTCTCCCATTCTGTAGGTTGTCTTTGAGTTTTGTTGACTGTATCCTTTGCTGTGCAAAAGCTTCTTATCTTGATGAAGTCCCAATAGTTCATTTTTGCTTTTGTTTCTTTTGCCTTCGTGGATGTATCTTGCAAGAAGTTACTGTGGCCGAGTTCAAAAAGGGTGTTGCCTGTATTCTTCTCTAGGATTTTGATGGAATCTTGTCTCACATTTAGATCTTTCATCCATTTTGAGTTTATCTTTGTGTATGGTGAAAGAGAGTGGTCTAGTTTCATTCTTCTGCATGTGGATGTCCAATTTTCCCAGCACCATTTATTGAAGAGACTATCTTTCTTCCAATGGATAGTCTTTCCTCCTTTATCGAATATTAGTTGACCATAAAGTTCAGGGTCCACTTCTGGGTTCTCTATTCTGTTCCATTGATCTATGTGTCTGTTTTCGTGCCAGTACCACACTGTCTTGATGACCACAGCTTTGTAGTACAACCTGAAATCTGGCATTGTGATGTCCCCAGCTATGGTTTTCTTTTTTAAAATTCCCCTGGCTATTCGGGGTCTTTTCTGATTCCACACAAATCTTAAAATAATTTGTTCTAACTCTCTGAAGAAAGTCCATGGTATTTTGATAGGGATTGCATTAAACGTGTAAATTGCCCTGGGTAACATTGACATTTTCACAATATTAATTCTGCCAATCCATGAGCATGGAATATTTTTCCATCTCTTTGTGTCTTCCTCCATTTCTTTCAGAAGTGTTCTATAGTTTTTAGGGTATAGATCCTTTACCTCTTTGGTGAGGTTTATTCCTAGGTATCTTATGCTTTTGGGTGCAATTGTAAATGGGATTGACTCCTTAATTTCTCTTTCTTCAGTCTCATTGTTAGTGTATAGAAATACCACTGATTTCTGGGCATTGATTTTGTATCCTGCCACGCTACCGAATTGCTGTATGAGTTCTAGCAATCTTGGGGTGGAGACTTTTGGGTTTTCTATGTAGAGTATCATGTCATCGGCGAAGAGGGAGAGTTTGACTTCTTCTTTGCCAATTTGAATGCCTTTAATGTCTTTTTGTTGTCTGATTGCTGAGGCTAGGACTTCCAGTACTATGTTGAATAGTAGTGGTGAGAGTGGACATCCCTGTCTTGTTCCTGATGTTAGGGGAAGGGCTCCCAGTGCTTCCCCATTGAGAATGATATTTGCTGTGGGCTTTTCGTAGATGGCTTTTAAGATGTTGAGGAATGTTCCCTCTATCCCTACACTCTGAAGAGTTTTGATCAGAAATGGATGCTGTATTTTGTCAAATGCTTTCTCTGCATCTAATGAGAGGATCATATGGTTCTTGGTTTTTCCTCTTGCTGATATGATGAATCACACTGATTGTTTTACGAGTGTTGAACCAGCCTTGTGTCCCGGGGATAAATCCTACTTGGTCATGGTGAATAATGTGTGTTGGATCCTATTGGCTAGTATCTTGTTGAGAATTTTTGCATCCATGTTCATCAGGGATATTGGTCTGTAATTCTCCTTTTTGGTGGGGTCTTTGTCTGGTTTTGGGATTAAGGTGATGCTGGCCTCATAGAATGAATTTGGAAGTACTCCATCTCTTTCTATCTTTCCAAACGGCTTTAGTAGAATAGGTATGATTTCTTCTTTAAACGATTGATAGAATTCCCCTGGGAAGCCATCTGGCCCTGGACTCTTGTGTCTTGGGAGGTTTTTGATGACTGCTTCAATTTCCTCCCTGGTTATTGGCCTGTTCAGGTTTTCTATTTCTTCCTGTTCCAGTTTTGGTAGTTTGTGGCTTTCCGGGAATGTGTCCATTTCTTCTAGATTGCCTAATTTATTGGCGTATAGCTGTTCATAATATGTTTTTAAAATCATTTGTATTTCCTTGGTGTTGGTAGTGATCTCTCCTTTCTCATTCATGATTTTATTTTTTTTTTTTAATTTTTTTTATTTTTTTTTTTTTTATTTATGATAGTCACACACAGAGAGAGAGAGAGAGAGGCAGAGACACAGGCAGAGGGAGAAACAGGCTCCATGCACCGGGAGCCCGACATGGGATTTGATCCTGGGTCTCCAGGATCGCGCCCTGGGCCAAAGGCAGGCGCCAAACCGCTGCGCCACCCAGGGATCCCTCATTCATGATTTTATTAATTTGAGTCTTCTCTCTCTTCTTTTTAATAAGGCTGGCTAATGGTTTATCTATCTTATTAATTCTTTCAAAGAACCAACTCCTGGTTCTGTTGATCTGTTCCACAGTTCTTCTGGTCTCGATTTCATTGAGTTCTGCTCGAATCTTTATTAACTCTCGTCTTCTCCTGGGTGTAGGATCTATCTGCTGTTTTTTCTCTAGCTCCTTTATGTGTAAGATTAGCGTTTGTATTTGAGTTCTTTCCAGTTTTTGAATGGATGCTTGTATTGCGATGTATTTCCCCCTTAGGACTGCTTTTGCTGCATCCCAAAGATTTTGAACGGTTGTATCTTCATTCTCATTAGTTTCCATGAATGTTTTTAATTCTTCCTTAATTTCCTGGTTGACCCTTTCATATAATAGCAGGATGGTCCTTAACCTCCACGTGTTTGAGGTCCTTCCAAACTTCTTGTTGTGATTTAGTTCTAATTTCAAGGCATTATGGTCTGAGAATATGCAGGGTACGATCCCAATCTTTTGGTATCGGTTCAGACCCGATTTGTGACCCAGTATGTGGTCTATTCTGGAGAAAGTTCCATGTCCACTTGAGAAGACTGTGTATTCAGTTGAGTTTGGATGTAAAGTTCTGTAGATATCTGTGAAATCCATCTGGTCCAGTGTATCATTTAAAGCTCTCGTTTCTTTGGAGATGTTGTGCTTAGAAGACCTATCGAGTATAAAAAGAGCTAGATTGAAGTCACCAAGTATAAGTGTATTATTATCTAAGTATTTCTTCACTTTGGTTATTAATTGATTTATATATTTGGCAGCTCCCACATTCGGGGCATATATATTGAGGATTGTTAAGTCCTCTTGTTGGATAGATCCTTTAAGTAGGAGATAGTGTCCCTCTTCATCTCTCACTACAGTCTTCAGGGTAAATTTTAGTTTATCTGATATAAGGATGGCTACCCCTGCTTTCTTTTGAGGACCATTCGAATGGTAAATGGTTCTCCAACCTTTTATTTTCAGGCTGTAGGTGTCCTTCTGTCTAAAATGAGTCTCTTGTAGACAGCAAATAGATGGGTCCTGCTTTTTTATCCAGTCTGAAACCCTGCGCCTTTTGATGGGGTCATTAAGCCTGTTCACATTCAGAATTACTATTGAGAGATATGAGTTTAGTGTCATCATGATATCTATTCAGTCCTTGTTTTTGTGGATTGTTCCACTGAACTTCTTAAAGGGGAATTTTAAGAGTCCCCCTTAAAATTTCTTGCAGAGCTGGTTTGGAGGTCACATATTCTTTCAGTTCCTGCCTGTCTTGGAAGCTCTTTATCTGTCCTTCCATTTTGAATGAGAGCCTTGCTGGATAAAGTATTCTTGGTTGCATGTTCTTCTCATTTAGGACCCTGAATATATCCTGCCAGCCCTTTCTGGCCTGCCAGGTCTCTGTGGAGAGGTCTGCTGTTACCCTAATACTCCTCCCCATAAAAGTCAGGGATTTCTTGTCTCTTGCTGCTTTAAGGATCTTCTCTTTATCTTTGGAATTTGCAAGCTTCACTATTAAATGTCGAGGTGTTGAACGGTTTTTATTGATTTTAGGGGGGGATCTCTCTATTTCCTGGATCTGAATGCCTGTTTCCCTTCCCAGATTAGGAAAGTTTTCAGCTAGAATTTGTTCAAATACATATTCAGGCCCTCTGTCCCTTTCGGCGCCCTTGGGAACACCAATTAAACGTAGGTTTTTCTTCCTCAGGCTGTCGTTTATTTCCCTTAATCTATCTTCATGATCTTTTGTTTGTCTCTTTTTTCCTCAGTTTCCCTCTTTTCCATCAACTTGTCTTCTATGTCACTCACTCGTTCTTCCACCTCGTTAACCCTCGTCGTTAGGACTTCTAGTTTGGATTGCATCTCATTCAATTGATTTTTAATTTCTGCCTGATTAGCTCTAAATTCTGCAGTCATGAAGTCTCTTGAGTCCTTTATGCTTTTTTCTAGAGCCACCAGTAGCTGTATAATAGTGCTTCTGAATTGGCTTTCTGACATTGAATTGTAATCCAGATTTTGTAACTCTGTGGGACAGAGGACTGTTTCTGATTCATTCTTTTGAGGTGAGGTTTTCCTTCTAGTCATTCTTGATAGAAGCGCAGACTCTTCTCACTGTAGCATTCCAGGTGTTCTCTCTTTAATTCTCAGGCCGAATTCATAGATTTTCAGGATAATTTGAAGCTTTTCTAGGTAATTTGGTTGGGACTGGTGATTTGGAGACCCTACTCTTCCGCCATCTTGCCCTGTATCCCCTCTACTTACTTTCTTTGGTTGTTGTGTGAGTTCTGATTACCTTGAGTCGCTTATAGGAGCTCCATGTTGGAAAAATAAATAATCCCCAAATAATTCAGTTGCAAGTTCAACTCTGGAGTTTCATGTGGGTTTCAGAAGAGTAGGTACCTAAGGTCACCTTAGAGATAGGCTAAAATGTCTTGGTCCCTTATTTGTTGATGAGGAAGTTGTGTCAATCTTTCTTTCTGGCTGTTAGGATTTGATTACCTTTAAAAATGTAGTTTAATGATATCTTCCAAATGGAAGATTAAAACCCTATTTCTGTAACAGAGATGGGCATTTGGGTATAATAGGGAGATTAAGATGTTGTAAAATGAGAATGAGTAACAATTTTTGGCAGAGGAAAATGCCACTTGATTCTCTTTTTTTAAAAATTTTTTTTAATTGGAGTTCGATTTGCCTGTATGTTCTGACATTGAAGATTTCTTCCCCATCTATGCATGTAGTACTATAAATTTCCCTTTAAGTATTGCTTTAGTAGCATTCCACAAATCCTGATATATTGTTTTCCTTTTTCTTTGGTTTAAAATACTTTCTAATTTACTTTTTTGTTTCTTCAGTGATTTATTTAGAAGTGTGGTGTGTTGTTCCCAGTATCTGACAGTTTTGCAAGGGTTTGTTCATAATTTCTAACTAAATTCCTTTGTGGTTGAAAACATACTCTTTGTGACTTGAGTCATTTAAATTTATTGAGGCTTATTTTATGGCTCAGTATATGGTGTATCTTGATAATTATTCCATGTGCAACTGAATGTGTATTCTGTTTTTGTTGAATAGAGTGACATAGATGAGACAGTCAGTGAATTTATTTTATTATCTTTTTTTTTTTTTCCTCCTAACATTTGTTGGATGTGCTGTCGGGACATATAACATTCATGGTATATCTTGTTAGGCTGATCTGAGGTGGTTTTTCATCTTACTGTTCATCAACAGTCCTGTCGTCGTAAGTTGCCCCAGTCATCTCGTGGTTGGCTCAAGTCAATCTTGTAGTAGTTTTCTCAGAAATGGTTCGTAAGTAATAGTTCCCTAGTTCTAGAATGCCTGTAACCTTTATACTTGAACAGTTTTGATGGATATAAAAAACATTGGGGACCTTGAGCTTTGTTTCCTTGAGCATCTTAATAGAACTTAAGAGATCTACTCTCTTCTGGCATTGAACATACAAAAGTATAAGGCCAGTCCATTTTTTTCTCATTGTAAGGGACTTAATCTTTTTGCCTGGCCACCCAGAGTACTTTCCTTATTTCTGAAATTCAAGAACTCTATTATATTTCTCAGTGTTGATCTTTCAGAGTCCATTTCCCTGAGTTCCTCTGAGCCAATTCAACATATAGGCTTAATTTTGATAGTTATATGTAATTTATATACTTTTTATAGTTTTCTTGAATTACATAGACCTATTTAGTTTCTGTTTTTGTTTTTACATTGCAAGATATGTCTGTAAGTTTGCTTATTTTGAATAACCAACTAATTGCAACAGTAAAGGAGAAAAGAAATAATGCATGATCGATTTTCGGTGGAATGTTGCATTAAGAAAAAGCACTTTTAAAAAGCACTTTTAATTTTTATAAAATTAAAGTCTTGCTCAGTTTTAGAAAGAAAAATAAAGATTATTTACTACAAATCAGACAGGGGAACCAAAATTAAAGATGCTTGAGATGTTACAAAGTTAAATATTCTTATCCCTCTCACTGAAGCTTAGTCATTGTATGTTTCTTAGGATATTATAGATGCTAAACACCTTGTTGCTTCTTAAGCATATCAGGCAAAGTTCTAGTGTCAGAGTCTTTATACTTCTTAGTCTCTCTGCTTATGACTCTTTCTCCTAAATGCCCACATAATTTCCTCTATTCTTTCAGCTGATCAAATGGATGTATATGTATAAGTCATCCATGCTGTTCTTTCTCTCAAATAGTCCAACAGTCTTTTGTTTAATATTTTGTGCATATATCTGTATCTCTGTTATGTCAGATAACAATGAAAGGAGGATGAAATTAGAGTACAAAGAGGAATACCCTGACAAAGTATAGGTGGTGGTGGATGATAAAAATCTTCCATTTACTCGGACTAGGATCAAGGTCTTTTGGATTTACTTCCTCTGACAAAGGGTAACTTCTCCATGTATCCTCCTTCCTCCTGGCTTTCTTAATTTTATATATATCTTTCTCTTTTGTCAGAATTAACTGTATTTTAAGAATGTTTATTAATAATGAAAACATTTGGCTTCATTATTAATCTGTTGTGGTTAAGATATTATCTCAGAGTAACACAGATGCCTTCTATTCTAAAACATTCTACATGACCACATTACAAGTATGTATTGGAAATCAGTGAGAACTGAAACATTAACAATAAGATAATTGTAAACATTTTATTTATTTTTATGCCTTGATAGTTGTCAACAAATGGAGTATTTCTAGCTGTTAATCCAAATAATGTAAAGTAAGAAATGTTTATTGAATTTTTTATAATACTGTCATTTATTATATATCATGTTTATTAAAAATTCTATTGCCTTTTCCATCCCTCTCATCCCCAGTATTTTGACTGTATAGCAGAAGGTTGAGATTTGGTGAGAAATTCAAACATTTTGGTCTTGATTTATTACAAATCTCAGCAGTCTTAAAATCATTGACCTTTGGGATTCTCCCTTTCATTTATTGGAGAAGAGGAATTCACCCAAAACATTTAGTGCTAAACTTAATTGGAACTTAGTTCTCCTGATACTTTTCCTGTTTTTCCTATGCTACTTTTGGAAAATATAACTTAAAAAAAAAATCCTCACCTATCCTGCCCAGTCAGTGTAAGTCCTGCAGTAGCTGCCCTGGTGTCCTTTACCTGGGCTAAAGAAACTTGCCCTAAATTCATATTTGAAATGATATCTTTAAAGTGTCACCTGACAATCAAGTTTTCAAAAAAAAATCACTTTTTTTCCTTGCCTTTTTTCTTATAAGTAGACCAAGATGTTTTTACCCCTTTCTTTATTTAACATGAACACTCCTAGAGTAGTTCTCACTCCTTGACAGTGTAATCACTGCCATTTAATTTACATCCAGGCTGAGCAGCAGTGCGAGGATCACTGACAGCTCACAGGATGTGGAGAAGAGGCAGAAGGAAGTGGGGAGGGGACAGCTGGTTGCAGTTAAGCGAGAGAGTACTTCAAAACATATTTCTAGTTTCTCTGACTTAACCATTAGTCTACTCTGTTGAACAGAATGTATATTTTCTTTCATGTTAATATTGTCTAATTCAAAAATCAGTCATGAACTAAAGAAAATCTTAAACTTCATTACAGAAGTCATTTTGTTTCAAACTATGAATTTGATATGTTAAAGCCTTTTGTGATCTCTGGTCATTTTATGAAACCAGGGGTGAGGGGACTTAAGAGGTCTCAAGTAGGAAAAAAGTATTTTATTTTCTATTTCTTCTCAAATGAGATAAAGAGAGAAATCTGCAACAAGACCTTGCCTTCAAGGCTGGAGCACAGAACAATTTACAGAAGTCTTTTGTTGCACTGGGCTCAGAAGAAATTGTTAGAGTAATTATGGTTATATCAACAAGTAGAGTTTTAGTAATTAGGTTTTAGGTAATTACAGTGCAGCTTCATATAACAACTTTACTAGTTTTCTTTTTAATGGTGGCATTCTTTGGGGTTTTTGACGTTTAAGAATTTTTATATTTTCAGTTTGCTTTCACTTTTTTGGCTCACTGTTCCTGGAGAAAAAAGTAACTGACATTATTTCATCGTTAGAACTATGTGCCTTTTATACTGGTCTGGTTTTTGTTTTTGTTTTTGTTTTTGTTTTGCTACTTTGTTAAAGTAAGATTAAGATCATTTGAGTTAGAGTTTTACTGAACAGTTATACTGAATTAACCTATAGATGTTGATTATATTTGCTGAAATTAAAAGCATCTAATTTTAATTCATAGCCATTTGATGTTGCTGTAATTTAAAAATCTGACGGCCTAAGAAAACAAGCTGTCAGAGGCAGAGCACAGAACAATTTACAAAGTTAAGCACTTAAAAGCTAAATGCCAGTGATTGACAGTGATCAGCCTACATTTATACACAGAAGCTCAGCAACATTGATTTTATTTCGTAGTCACAATGGCTCAACATTAAAGCAAGCTGTGGCTTGATTTCTAGGTTGTAGTTTAGTTTGTGGTAAAACTGCTCACTGAAAGAGGCAAGAGTTGAAACCACTAAGGGGGTTGAATCATAGTAAATATCAGACTTCTGATGTCCAGCTTTTTTCCTGGCACAAGAGAGTTTTGATATTTCATCCTTAATTTTTTTCATCGCTTTTATTTTCCTGAGAGTAATGGATTTTGGCAAAATGTGGATGACTGAATATGCCATGCTGTCAGTAAAGTGATAAGAATTTTGCAAATGTGAATTTTTCATCAAAATAGCATATTCTTACAGATTATGTTTTTAAAAGTTCAGTTTCTACCACACCAAAAATAAAAGAAAACAAAAACCAAAAACGGGGGAGGGAGGAAAAGTTTAGGAAAGTTGGAGATACTCTTATTGTTTAAATAACCACTAATTTTGTACTAGAATTCTAGAAACCTATTCTGATTTTAAAAGTGCGGAATTCCAGAGTTATATTGCGTTTAGAAGAGACATTTCAGGAATCTGGTTCTATTTGTTGGGCTTTTGAGTTGACAAACATTTAGAATTTGTTATACTAATCTTTGTTATTAGAGAAAGTTCTAGGTTTTTATGAGAATAAAAAATGTTTAAAATATTGTATTTGTGTACCTGCTCTGCTCTAAACGTTAAGTGAGGGATGTCAGTTGATGGAGCAAAAATAAGGGGCTTTGTGCTTTATTCTTTTGGCAGGTTTCAAAGACTCTGGTAAATGCTTCTGCCATTTTATTACATTGGAGCAGGTTTCTTCTATAGGGAAAACAGTGGTATGAAGGAGAGAAAGGGATGGTCTTACTTCTGGGTTTTGTTTTGTTTAAGATTGCATTTACTTATTTGTTAGAATAAGAGCACAACCAGGGTGGGAGTCGCAGGCAGAGCAAGAAGCTGGCTCCCCGCTGAGCAAGGAGTCCCATGTGGGACTGGATCCTAGAACCCTGCAGGCAGACGGTTAACCATCTGAGCTACCCAGGCATCCCTGTTTTGCTTAGTTTTTTCCCCTAAGAACAACTGCCTTTTCTGTCTTCAACTTCATACAGCAGATTAAAGTTTTACCATAAGATTTTTGAAGTTCTTTAAAATCAGGCATTCTCACAGCTTAGAGAAAAATTTCCATCTTTACCAGCTTTGTTGTAGCTATAGTGGCCATGAAACATGGGCTAGGCAAAAAATAAAATAATTGATTTCTTCCCTTCCTCCCTATTTTAAAATGAGAATGGGTCAAAGAAAAGTGTCTCATATAGTTTTAAGATTTTACATCTTGCTCCTAATGGAGAGGAGAACAAATAGTAAAATGTTTTAGCTTCTGCAGTTTATTAAGAAAGTATGAATGAATGCCTGCTGTGGGCTTAGCACTGAAACATATTCTTTGAGGAGATAGAAATACATAAGGCCTCACTCTAAGGGTTTTCAGTCTGTTGGGTAGAGAAGTAACTAATCCGTGTAATAACTGACAACTTAAAAACAAGCATAATTATGCCATCTTGTAGTGAAAACAATATGTAGCCATGAGTCCAGTTTACAGGGAGATCACCGAGATCTTGATAGAATGGTCAGGAAAGCTTCATGAACAAGTGTGTTAGACTTAGTATGGAATAAAAATGCTTTCTTTGAGCACAACAGTTTGGGAGAAAGAATGAACATAGCCTTCTCTGTCAAGAGGCAGCAAGCTAACTGGAGCATAGTCAGTGAAGATCTTGAAGAATGATTATTTGAAATAAGGAGCCAGCTGAGTTTGATTCTAGCTTTGCCACTAACTAGTTGGTGGCTTTGATAAGTCTTTTCACATATCTCATGCTAAAGTCCATGCTTATTAGATGGCTCTTAACTGCTGCTGCTTAGGTATTTTTTCATCTTTTTTATCAGAGTGCCTAAGAATTCAAACAACCATACTCTGTATTCCCATAATTTAGCTCATATCTACACTTTATGAAGAAGATGAACCTCACAGTGTAAAGTGTCCAAATGTCTTACCTCTACATTATTATAAAACATCTAATGTAAAATATTCAGAAAAAGAACGGTAGTTTTTAAAATTAAAATGACTTTAGAATTATACACTTTTTCTTTATCAAAATATCTTTAAATGACAAAACTAGAAAATTAGGAAAAAGTCAAGTTCAAAGAAAAAAATTTTAATCTTCTGTAATTCTACCATACAGAGATAACTGTTAATTTTGATGTTTTCTTTCCACTCTTTTCCACTTGTTTTTTACATTGTAGAGATCGTACCTTAACATCATATATTCTTTCACATCTTAAAATTTTTTGTAACATAATTTTTTGTAGGTATTAGATATAGCAGAATATATATATATATATATATATATACACACACTATAGAGCAAAATCATGTTTTGAACATCTGTTATGTATCAGTTATTGCTACTTAATCGTATTTAACCCTGAGAGTGATCCTGTCAAGTATTTGATGTTATCTCCACTTTATGGATGAGGAAATAGACTCAGTTAAGTAACTTGCCCAGAATCAGATAGATAACATAAAATTCTTTGTTTTATCTGTGGCACTGTGGTGTCTCTAGTTTAAATAATTCTTCATATATTCTTGAATAAATAGATTGTCTCCATTTTTTTGCCACTACAAATGTTAATTAACATTTAATCACAAAGCAGATTATTATCTGGGAAGCCAACTTTTAAGAAACATTTATATCTTATTCAATGTCATAGTGCAGTGATAACTATTCTTGACCTTATTTCTAATCTCTAAATTCTCTGGGGCTTTGGACAGTCATCCAGTGCTCAGCTTGTTTTTCCTCCCCTCCAAAATTGACACCTCTTACTAGAATATCATTAGAAAGATTCAGGGAAGCATCCTTAGTTAATTTAGAAAGCATTTTTTAAAAGATTTTGTTTATTTATTTGACACAGAACACATAAGCAGGGGGAGCAGTGGCAGGCAAAGGGAGAGGGAGAGGCAGGGAACCTGGTGGGGAGGTGAGGCTTGATCCTAGGACCCTGGGATCATGACCCAGCTGAAGGCAGACACTTAACTGACTGAGCCACCCAAGTGCCCCCTAGAAAGCATTTTAAGACAAAATTAACTTGTCTTTGCCAAATGATTGTTTCTGTCATTGCATTTGAATTCAGTTTTCTGCCTATAGGAATCTTAAACAGAACCAGCAAACTCTTGGCCTAGTTTCGAGACACTATTATAAGAGAGTATAAAAGTAAATGAAAATAACATACCTCTGGAATAGTTCCAATTACAATTCTTACAGGAATTGAAATGTTTGCTAAGTTTTTCTGCATTATAGTTGGCTAGACTTACGGTATTTAATTATCAGAATATTACCATTATCAATGGCTGATTTTTGCCTTGAGGATATAAAGAGTAAAAATTAGCTCTATTTAATGATTTCTTATAACTTTAATCACTGATATCTTCAGCAAGAGGGAAGGATGCAGATGAATGATAACTAGATAGAATTATGAGGCATAGTGACTGCCATCCTAGGGTTTCAAGGCTTAATTTATGCTAAAAGCTAATATATGTTTTCTGTACGTACTGTAGTAATGTTATATCTAAGAAAATTATTCATTTGATAATTTTGAAAAATGGTCAAAGCAAAAGGAAAGAAATGGGCAAACTTCAGAAGGATGGTGAAAATCAAGACATCAAAACACTTGTCTCCAGTTTGTGACACAGGCATCTACTTTTGTAATTTAAACACTGATAATACTGTTTAATTTAAAACTAGAAGCTGGTTACACTACATTGACATTTAAACTTGGCCCATCTAAATATGTGATACCAGCAGTTGTAGTTTGAAGTCAGAAAAGAAATTAACAAACCATGACAAGGAATTACATTGAACTAAATTAAATTCTTGTACCTTTTCCCCCCTCTTTCTGGTATCAAAATGAACTTGTTTTCTAAAGTATATCATTTGGGGAATCAAATTTGATTTAAACTTTTTATGACGGCAGATATATTCATCCAAGTAGCCTGCATGTAGCTTGCCAATAAAACTAGCCTATTTTTCTGCTGTTTTTTTATGTATTCAGTGATAGCTAAATTGTGCTCTAACTGGTATTCTTAGATAAGAGACTATAACTTTCACTTTTGTTTGTAATTTTATTTTTTTATTTGTTTTTTAAGATTTTATTTTATTCATGAGAGACACACAGTGAGAGAAGGGCAGAGATATATATAGGCAGAGGGAGAAACAGGCTCCATGCAGGGAGCCCAATGTGGGACTCAATCCTGGGACTCCAGGATCATGCCCTGAGCTGAAGGCAGACATTTAACCACTGAGTCACCCAGCTGTCCCTTGTTTGTAATTTTTAAAAATTGGCTAATTTTTTACTATCAGTTTGACCTTCAGAAATGGAATATTCATATTTCAGCTTATGAAAAATACTAAACCTTTCCAATTTCACAAAATAATTGTGCATCTTATATTTAAGTAATGTCACTTGAAATTTGGAAATTTCTTCAAAATTACATGAACATTTGTTATATAACCATTGTTCTGTGTTGGATGATGGTTCTATAGATTCAAACGAGATGATTATTATAAGTTTAAACTATATAATACTTTGATGTTATTCAGTTAGGCCTTATATAAAGGTCAATTTGTTATTAAAGTATGCCAATACTTTCTAGTAATTCATTTTTAAAATTGACTTTATGGCTATGTATTCCATTGTTTCTCTAAGACAAGTGGACACAAAAGTGGTTTCAATTTCATCCTAATTGATAGAGTGCAGTATGTAGTTCCTTGGTACTAGGAGTTAAGGATCTTGCCAAAATAGTACTGCTCAGTAATTCGTATATATCTAGGGAATAGCCAGGGACAGTGACAGATTTATCAGATTAAAAGAAAAAATTCCTTTTTTTTTGTATTCACAGGAAACCTGTCCAGTTTAAGTCGTCTTGGTCTGAGATACAACAGACTGTCAGCAATACCCAGATCACTGGCAAAGTGCAGTGCCCTCGAAGAGCTAAATTTAGAGAACAATAACATTTCTGCTCTACCAGAGGTGAGAGGTGGTAAATCTTTACAGCTGGGTGAATAATTTGATTATTGAAGTTGTTTAAATAATGAATATAGTACAGACATTTAGCTGCCAGTAAGATAAATATTCTGAAGAAGAAAGAATAGGAATGATTATAGGAACATACTATTTTTTTCTTTTTTCATGTATAGAAGGGAGAAACCAAGGTGAGAAATCAGTGTGCTACATTCCCATGTAAGCATCATGCTTCTCACATCATTTTGGAACTAGTAATAACAGCTACAGCTATTAAGGAAAAGTTGTATGGTTGCTTTTAAAACTCAACTACCCAGCCAGTTCAGATATTTTAAAAAGTGCTATAGAAAGATGATCCAGGAATAGAATGAGCTACATAGAACACATTACTTATTAATCATATTAATATTAGCTGTAACATTTTATGACCCAAATTATTACCCTGCTTATGCAATAGTATTAAAGCCTATTTAACATATACCAGTCGCCAAAATTTGTTATTTCTTAACACATTTTTAATTTGGGTTTTGTTCTATGAAAAAATGTTTTCACTTATTTTGCTTAGAGATTAATTGGGCAGAATGCAGTACTCTTTTATTCTTTTGCCTTCTTTTGCTACATATTATTAATTAGCATACCCACAACTTGTATGTTTGCTTATTCAAGCATTAGATCTTATTGTGGTATTCTAACAAATAAAATAATGGAATTGTTATATTACTGATTGAACTTCGCAAAGTCTCTCTTTTTCATATAATTAAAGATGTTTTCTTTAAGTGGCCCTTTATTTCTAGTTTTTCCGTGTGTGTGTGTGTGTGTGTGTGTGTGTGTGTGTTTGAATTAAAAATAAAGATGCTTTGGATGAATGTTTATTTATAGATATATACTATGATTTTATAAAGAATAATTTGAGTATTTGAAGATATAGGCTTATAGCAATTAGCTATAAAATAAATGTATTTAATTGATTTGTTGCTACAGGATACAGAAAAAAAGCACCTATTAATTTTGCTTCTCTTATTCTGGGTCTTTGGATTTTTTTAAAAACCATTTGTTCAAAGTACACAAATCAGTTGTCCAGGATTATAGTTTCTAGGATGGGCTAGTTCTCTAAAACTCCTATGACAATTTATCATCTGCAATTTAAATGGGGTCAGGAACAGAATCCACAGATTGTAGAGAGAGCCCTGACAACTAGACTGTCTGGATTTTTGTCTTTCTTTGCTAGTGATAATGTAGAATGGTAAAAATGGGTGGGGTTCTATTGTTTAATGTCATCTCCTTTTCTAACAGTAATTAGCAAAATAATTAGATCTTGGGATTTTTTTAGGGTGTGATTTGTGAGCTTAAGTAAAATTGACTGCTTTTACAGTGTCAGTAAGGCTAAATATAAAGACTAGGTGTATATTAAATTCCAAAAAGTGAGAAATTTTAAAACTTATTTTTATATCCACTATCAGTGAAACTAGTAATTATTGGGTAACTCTTAGGATACAGACATTGTGGTAAGTAGTTTCACGTATAATATTTTGTGACTGAAATTAGTCAAGATTTATTTTTGATAAGGAATTATAAAGAGGACAAGCTATCCTCAATCTGGCTGTGGAAGAAATGTGCGTGCACACACACAAATTTAAACTGGCCTATTTTCAGATAGAGAGCCTGTGGGGGAAGCCCTTGATTGGCCCTCTCCAAATCTGGGGAAGCATTAAGTCTTATTTAAAAGTAGTCTCTGTGCTTTGGAAGCAGCATAATCCTAATGCAAATATGTAATTATCTGCATTTGTAATCACAATGAGGAAAACAATAAAATCCATTAGATGGCACTTACTAGACATCTAGTTCAAGCTGGGTTGGGTGTGCAGTCAGGACAGTGGTTTTCAGTTGGGGCTCCTTGCTGATACCAGAGCTGGCAAAATGACTATACAGTTTTCTATTTGATGACTGTCTGAAAATGGACTAGTTTTCATGTAGACACAAACACATAAGGAAAAGGAATTTAATAAATTTAAGCACATATGTTCAAGGTATAAGGCTAGGGGCTTTACGTGGATCAACCCATTTAAATCTTCATTATAATTGTATTAATTATTGGGGTATTATCAAATTGTATTAATTATTGGGGTAATAAGACTTAAGGGAAGTTATGTTTTTGGCCTAACTTGTTACATAAGTATTTTTCTGGGAGTACTGTGAGAAATATATTGATTGTCTAATTCACCAAAGGTCACACACCTGGTAAGTGGAAGACCTAAGATGGGGATCCAGATGTGTCTGACTTTAAAGCAACGATGAGCACAACTGCATAGCTTCATTTTATGATCTAAGAATGAAAGATTGGAGAGCCGCCTTCTCATTGCCCCTTTTTAGATATCTTTAGGGTTTTTCAAAGAATATCAGTAAAGTTGGTCAGCTGTAAGAATAATAAATATAACATTTTTGCCATGATACTCAAAACTTCATGTATTTCCAGTAAAATAAGATGTAGGCAATTTTCCTGAATTGACTACCTGAGCTCTTCCTTTTATCTGTGTACATCAGTAGACAAATGTTGAAAGCTGCTTAATGTTCAGCATAAAGAACAAGTTTCAGTTCACCATATAATTATGCCTTCAGTTACATAGTTATTTCATTCCTTCAGCTGGCCTTACAAATTTCAGGTACTAAGTCTTCAGTTTCCTCATGGTATGAAGCTGGTATTTGAACATTCTTAAAATACACACACATACCTCACACAGCTTGTTTCCTCTTCCTCTCTGCTTGGGCCTTTACTTCAATCTAAAATATTTCTTCTACTTTTCTAAATATTTAAATTTTTTTCATCCTTCAAGATCTAGCTCACTCTCAGTCTCCTTCCTGCTTTTCCAGTTACTCCAGTATTTCCTCTTTGCTTGAAATTTAAATAGAAGAGGGACTTAAAAATTAATCACTATTTATGTGCTAGAGATTGTAAAGCTATTTGTGTATTTCTCTCTCTAAAATGTTTTCACTAAAAAAAATAAAAAATAAAATGTTTTCACTACAATTTATAAAATAAGCCATCATTTTACAAATGAATAAATGAAGGTTTGGAGCAATTGCCTGAAGTCACAAGCCACCGAAGGATAGAGCCAGGATTCAGAATTATTTTATAGCCTATACCAGTGTTTCTCAAACATTAATGAGTATACATATCACTAAGGAATCCTCTTAAGATTCATATTGATTCTGTAGGAGTAGGACCTAAAAGTCTACATTTCAAACAAGGCAGTGCTGCTCTTCTTTCAACCAGACTTTGGATAATGAGAGCCTATTACATATAATTTGTTATTGATTATATATAGTTCTGTATTGTTTCCTTTTTCCCATCATGTGTGCTGTATTTATCTAAATAGGGTTTAATCTTTTTAATCGCAGAATTTCTTTTGTAATACCTAAACGCCTAGCACTGTGGTGACATGGTAGGAGGCTGAAGTAAGGGGATGTGTGACTATTATGCACAGTAATAGTTTGACAGATGTATCTTTCCCTCTGAAACTTTACCATGTGGAAAAACAATATTATATAATATTGGGAACTGTTATCTTTTGAATTTAATATTCTGTGAAGGAGCCATTAAATTATAGCTCACTCTGAGTCAGGTTATGTTAATCTTTATAATAATTTAGAGGATAATTAACTCAGACCTGAATAGTGAGAGAGCCAGGACTGTATGATGGAAATGATTCTGCATTTAAGGTTCTCAGAGTGGCCACTCATGAGATATCTCTTACCTGCAGACATTTTCTTTATAGAGTATTTTTTTTTTTTTTTGGTGGTTTGTTTTTTAGAGAGTGGGGTTGGAGGGGCAAAGGGAGAAAGAATCCCAAGGAGGCTCCACAGCCAACTGGGGTTCTATCTTAGAACCCTGAGATCATTACCTGACTCAAAATCAAGAGTTGGATACTTAGCTGACAGAGCCACCCAGGCACCCCTTCTTTATAGAGTGTTTTAATAAGCTAAAGCCAAGGAATAAAAATCAGATTTTGCATGAGTTTTCTGTTTCTTGTAAAATCTGGAAATCTGACTCTGTTGGCTCCACATTCCTAAGTGACAGCTAAGGCTGAGGAGTGACTGTCCCCTCTATATGAGGCAGCACAGAGCTGGCCCAACCAGTGTCTGTCATTGGTTACCTGAAGGCCCTTTGAGGCATTTGTGACTGCTGCTCTGTACTTTATGGAGGAAATCTTGTTACAATTCTAATTCTTATGTTTATTTTATTTGTTTACAGAGTCTTTTATCAAGTCTTGTGAAACTGAATAGTTTGACCTTAGCTAGAAATTGCTTCCAATTATATCCAGTAGGTGGTCCATCTCAGTTTTCCACCATCTATTCCCTCAACATGGAACACAATCGAATCAATAAAATCCCATTTGGAATTTTCTCCAGAGCAAAAGTATTAAGTAAGCTGAATATGAAGGTAAGCCTCTGTTTGTTTTGAGGGGGAGTAAAGCTACTACTATTAGTACTTAAAGTAATCTCTGTGTTTTCTCAGAACAGTGTGGAGAACTGTTACTGTTACTATCTCAACTGATAGATACTTGAGGGCAATTTGTATTAGATAACAAATATCTTAGAACTGTGCATACTCGTAACACTTTGTCCTAAAGAAATAATCATGAGTGTCCATAAAAGCATAGTTGTGAGGATATTTATTGTCGAACTTTCTATTTAATTGGTACCAATCCAATAAAGATTTCATTTTTTAAAAGTAGTACATCTTCGGTGGAATACTATGATGTCATTAAAAATAATACTCAAGTTTAGAAGAATATTATATACCAGTTGAAACATTCTCAGTTTGTTAAGTTAGAAAAAAGTTAAAGCATGCAAGACTGTCTTTCTACAGTTTTTAAAAACTATTCTTAATGTGCTTAATGATGTATTAAGTATAGATTTATATATATAGATATAGCTAGGATTTATTAAAATATGTTTATCTTTGAATATCATAATTATTTTATGGATGACCTTTTTATTGAGGAATAATTGATGCAACAGGGTATTAGTTACAGTTGTACAACATAATGATCCAATATTTGTATATTGGGAAATGATCGCACATACACACAGAATTTTTTTTTCTTGTGATGAGAGTTTAAGATTTACTCTCCCAACAACTTTCAGATATATAATACAGCATTATTAACTATGGTTGCCATGCTGTAGCTTATATCTCCATGACTTATTTATTTTATAACTAGAGAAGTTTATACCTTTTGATTCCCTTTACCCAGTTTGCCCACCTCCTAACCTTTACCTCTGGCAACCACCAATCTTTACTTTTTATCTTTGGGCTTGGTGTTTTGTTTTGATTCACATATAAGTGAGAATATATGGTATTTGTCTTTTTCCATCTGACTGACTTCACTGAGCATACCGCTCTCAAGGTAGATTCATGTTGTCACAAATGACCAGATTTAATTCGTATTTATGGCTGAATATTGTTCCCAGTGTGTGTGTGTGTGTGTACTGAATTTTCTTTATCCATTTAATTCATCTGTGAACACTTAAGTTGCTTTTGTATCTTGGCTTTTTAAAATAATGCTGCAATGAACATGGGGGTGCATATGTTTTTGAGTTAGTGTTTTCAGTTTCTTCAGATAAATGCCAAGAAGTAGGATTGCTGGATTGTATGGTAGTTCTGTTTTTAATTGTTTGAGAAACCTCCATACTGTTTTCTCTAGTGGGTACACCCATTTACATTCCCACCAAAGGTTCCCCTATATAACCTTTTATATATAAATTTTCACCGGTACTTATTTCTTGTCTTTTTGATAACAGCCATTCTGATGGGTGTGAGGTGATAACTCATTGTGGTTTTGATTTGCATTTCCCTAATTAGTGATGTTGAACATACTTTCATGTACCTGTTGGCCATCTGTATGTCATTTTTGGGAAAATGTCTCTTCACATCTTCTGCCTATTTTTTTATTGGATTGTTCTTTTGTTATTGAGTTGTATGAGTTCTGCATATATTTTGGATATTAACCCCATATCAGATATATAATTTGCAAATATTTTCTTCTGATGGATGATCTTTAGTTTCTTTTTGCATATCTGTATTCTCTAGAGTGAATGAGTTTCACATAATAAGGAAAAAAGGAGGAAAGAAATGAAACCTGATTTTTTTTTTCCAGTGATTTTATTTATAGTGAGCAAACTTTAGGTACAGAGGTGATAAGTAAATTGGCCCTATAGCTAATTTATGGCTGAGGTATAGGAATCCAGAAGACCTAGATTTCCTGCTTCCAGGTGTAAGTGTTCTTTCTATTGTATTATACTACATCCTTTTATCTTTGGTGAACTGTTTTTTTTTTTTTTTCCATTAAGATTTATTTATTCATGAGAGACACAGAGAAAGAGGCAGAGACATAGGCAGAGGGAGAAGAAGGCTCCTTGAAGGGAGCCTGATGTGTGGGACTCGATCCTGGATCCCGGGATCATGGCCTGAGCTGAAGGCAAGCACCCAGCCCAGCCGCTGAGCCACCCAGGCGTCCCAAGATGAACTATTTCAACATAATTGTGGTTCTTTAGTCTAAAATATAGAGTTTATTGATTTTCTCTATACTTGTTCATAAATACATGTATCTTTTATGATAATTCTTTAGAGGTATATAATTGAATCAGTGGAAATTCAAGATAATCTTATAATCTTAAACAGGTTTAAAATTTATTGTTTATCTTTTCAGTTGTATGAGATTTAGCAGTGGTAATGGTATCAATTCTGAATGTTGTCTATAATAAGAGGCTTAGAACACAGCAGTCTAGGTGTTCATTAGTTTTTGCATTTGGTTCTACATTTTTATGGATATGATATTACTATAGCGTTAGCTTGGAAAGGCTTGTTTTCAATGAAATAAGAAAACTGCCTAGAATTTTGCCTTACTTTTTCTTCAATAGCATGACAAATGTTTAATAAAAACTTTCTTTTTGAAAGAAGTCAAAATGAAGCCTGATATTTTCCTCATATAAGCACCAGTAGTAAGTTTTTTTAAATGAAAATTCTTTATCATACTACTAATTATCAGTAGTTAATTTAAAAGTTATAATGAATAGGTAATGTAAGTATTATAATAAAAGAAAAACTTGACTTTCAAATGGATGTTTGCTTCTTGGAATCTAAGGATGATTTTGTGTAAAATGAAACAAGTAATCCATGTATATTGCAGAAAAAATTAAAAATACAGATTAACAAAAGGGACATAAAATAATCCTACCACTGAGAGATAGCATCACTGTTAACACATTGGCATACATCAGGGGTACTAGTGGTCCTTTCTTGTTACCAGTAGCCCCAACAAATACAAAATGTGGTAAGAGTTGTTACTGATGAAAATGTATTTTATATGTAGAGAGGAGGAAGCAGGAGGAAAAATAGTGAAACACTGGCATATATTTCACTATGTTTTCTGCATATTGCTATATCTAGTTTTTAAACAAAATTAGGATAAGTGTTCCATCATCTGTATTATTCAGTGAGAAATGTATTTTTGTCATCTCTTAGGAATTTTTAAAGTGAAATTTTGGATACTATCAAGTAGTGTTTTAATGATTTAATTTGCTATCTTAAGACTTTTTCCTCTCCTACTTTATTGCTCAGCATCTCTAGAATTGCTGAGCTTATCTGGTTTCTTTATGTGCTATAATTCAATGTTTCTTCTTCCCTTGTGCTCTTGAGCATCTACATTTATTCCATGATTTCTGTAGATATTTGTGAAATGAAAATCTACTTTTAACTGGGACCTTTGAAGTCTCAAGTGTTGGTCGGTAGAGTGTATTTTTTATATTCAATACAGATAATCACATAGGGAGCAAACTTCCAATTTAACCTCAAAATAAAAAGGTTAAACTGCTTCGGAGGCTTAGGTTTTTCATTACTTTTTAATTTTTTATTTGGATATCAAAGAGGGGAATAAGTTTTTGTGTTTAATTAAGAATTTTCTTTCCACCAGGTGTGTTTGTGTGTGTGTGTATAACTTTGTTTTTGTGGTTCTACTTTGGTTGCTTCTTTTCTGTCTTTGCCAGGACAATCAGTTGACATCACTTCCCTTGGATTTTGGAACTTGGACCAGTATGGTAGAATTGAATTTAGCCACTAATCAGCTCACAAAGATTCCTGAGGATGTGTCTGGTCTTGTTTCTCTTGAGGTGAGTATAAAAGAGCTCCTTATTTATTTAGAACTCCTTAGACCTGTCTGCAATTATCTTGCTAATAAAGCTTCAGTTAAAATAAGCAGTTTCTATGGGGGGAAGATCATAATTAGAAATATTAGAGCTCTCTTAAGCATACAGCTTTATTAGGATGATGAGATATTAACTTAATTTGGGCTCAGTGCTTCCGAATTACTCTTGCTGCTAAAAGTTGGTAAGCTTGAGTATTATGAAGTGTCTTTGAAAGGAATGTCTCTAAAATTTAGCATCTTTTAGGACATATTTTTTTTTCCCCTTAACTCTGTTTAAGAATCCTGCACTGTTGTTTACCAAAATGATTATGGATTCCTCAGACTGGCATTGAGAACCTTTCATATATTCTGGTGCACTTTTACATCCTGATTACTCATGTATGCTCTTATTTAATTAATTAGATTATCTTCTTTGTTGGAAATTTGTGCATGTTTCTAGCTCTGTACATTTAGTCTTATTGTTCTCAGTATCTAGAATGCCCTCTTCTCATCATCCCTTTTTTTCTTTAGGATTATTTTCCATAAAGATCCACCTTATTTTCTCCTCCTTAGTCAAGGTTGAATTCTCCTGCTTCTGAGTCCCTTTTGATGAAAAAAGCTTATTAATAGTAAATATATATATATTTAAAGTTTCCTCTGTATCCATGCTTTTTAAAAAATCTAATTTCTTTTTATAATTATTAAGGTGAAATAGTATGGTGTAATGGTTAAAAGCATATGCTTTGAAACAAGACAGATCTGGGTACCATTCCACTTTTATCTCCGTTTATAGATGGAACTTGCCCAAGCTTCAGTTTCCCTAGCTGTGAAATGAAGATGATAGTATTTTCCTCAAAAGGTTGGAGTTAGGATTAAATGTGATAATGCACACATGCATTTAGTGCCTTGCAAGTAGTAAACTCAGTAAATATTAGCTATTATTATTTCTTTGGTCTTGTTACATGTTTATTATACGTGTTATAACTTTGGAGGAAAACCATGGGCATAAGATATTAGCCAGAACCTTATGTATATGTCTTTCCATTCAGTACTCTTTTCACTATCCCTATACCTAGTATTGTCTCCCTACACTCCCCATCACTACCACCACCATCATTTCTCTGAGAATAGGAACTATCCTTCTCAACTACTTTTTTCTGTCTTCAGTATATTGGAGGATGGCTTACAATGTAATAAGTATACCACAAATAGTAACTGTAGTGTTTTGAAATAGGCAGTTTAGAAATTGTTACCTCCCTAAAAATGGTTTATAAAGGGTTTTGAATAAATAAGTGATTTCCTATCAGATACACATTTGTAACCACTTAATATTAAAATACCATTAACTATATGAATTTTAGTGCAAGTGGTTAATTTTATATTTTTCTGTTATATGGGTAAAATTAAACTTTTGCTTTCGTTAGTTTTGATTTAAATTTCTTTTATTTCCAATAACTATGGTGATTTTTTTTTAAGAATAGTAAGTTAAATGTTTTCTCTTATATAAGTGAACATTATCCTTAATATTCATTCTTTAGAAAATTAGCAGTTTAATAAATTTTAAGCCACACAATGGTAATATATTATTCCATTTCATAAGTTACCAAACACTATCAATAATTTCTCTTAGGTTCTAATATTATCAAACAATCTTCTAAAGAAGCTTCCGCACGGTCTTGGAAACCTTAGGAAGTTGAGAGAATTGGATCTAGAGGAGAACAAATTGGAATCCTTGCCAAATGAAATTGCTTATCTTAAGGATTTACAGGTAAGACATTATCCTGGTGATTTTATAGTTCTATGACTAAAGCTTTTGGGGTACATTCCAAATTGTACATTTTTCTTAAGAATTTGATGTAATTCTTTAACTGAGATTTTTTTAAAATTATGTAACATTAGGGCTGAGTTTTATGTTTATGTAACCTGTTTTTTTTTCTTACTAACAAATAATATACTTTGAAAGTAAAATTTATTGGGTGATTCTTACCTAATTTACCTATTTCTTATTAGCTTAGTAGATGTATTATTTTAAATTCACAGCAGTAGTAGGAAATATATATGTAACTATCTTTTATTGTGTTAATCTTTCAGAAATTAGTCTTGACAAACAACCAGTTGACCACCCTTCCCAGAGGCATTGGTCACCTTACCAATCTCACACATCTAGGCCTTGGAGAGAACCTACTCACTCATCTTCCTGAAGAAATTGGTATGAACCCTTTGGATGCTTGATTCTGTACTAATTTGCTCTTGTGTGTTTAAGCAGTATTTAAGATAAATAGGATTGTTTTTGTCACCTGATGTTACCTCAGGGTCAAGATTCTTATTTTTTTTTTTTTTTTAATAGAGCAGCAAGTAGTTGGTTGAGTGGTTGGTTTTGGTTAGATTTCCTCTTGGGGTGTTAGGGTTAATACTGTATTTGAGAGTGTTTTAGCATACTATTTCCAATACATTTAATTTTATTTTGGAAGAGTTATTCTATATTTCTTCCACATTTAAAAATCACACAAGTTTGAATTATATTAGTAATATCTTACTCCAAGAGAACATTTCTTTATGAGGTTTTAGGATTAATTTTAATATTTGATTAATATTTTGACAGTACTTTCAGATTTTTCTAAGTGTTTTCATACCTGTTATTTCATATAATCAACGTGACTACCTTGAATTTTAGGCAGTGCAGGTTGTAACCCCATTCTACAAAGAGAATTAGATCAATTAAGGTCACACTATAATTCTTAAATTAGTAATTCCATGTATTATGTTCTTCCATATGTATACACACACACACACACACACACACACACACACACACACACACACACCATGCTGTTTCAGAGTCCCTTTACCTTTACATTAGTGGTTAAGAATGGGTTTGGAATTAAAATGTAAGTTATACTTTAATTTTAAAAAAATGGTTTTGGGGTAAAATAAGACAATTCAGAATCTGGCTGTGCTGCTTTTTGGCTTTATGGTTTTGGATAAGGGATGGAAACTCCAAAGCTTCAAGTTTTCTACTTGTGTAAAATAAGGATAATAATAGTAACTTTTCATAGGGTTGCTCTGATTATTAAATAAAATCTTAAATGTAAGCATCCGTTACCCATTACCGTAGCCATTATTTTCATTAATCTTCTGTATACCACTATCAAATACTATAAATTTTGAAGTTTTAAAAATCAGAAAACACAGGAGGCTACTTTACTTCTAGTATGTTTATTCATTTGGCCTCATCTGATTTCAAGAGACATTTGCCTAGAAAGTGTGAATATCTTGAGAGAGTCTTAAGATAATTTTTTTAAATAATTACATGGTTGATTTTTGACTTCCTGCCAAATATGTGCTAACTCTCTTAGTGAAAGATTTATATCAAGTAACAAAAATCTTCCCACATGAGAAATTTGTTAATAAAAGAGATCATCACATTGTTTCTAACAGGAAAGTGACGATAGGCACCGATTTACTATAAAGTACCCTCTGGAGTTTCGAAAAAAATACATACCAATGTCAGGCTGTCCCAAACATAATGTTTGGAGATGTAGCATATGTATTTAAAAAAAGTGCCTTCCAAACTTGAAAACTAACAATAAAGGAAGAAATTCTGATTTAATTGATATAGAGCATGACATGGACATCAGAGTTTTTAAATTGGCCCCATTTTATTTGAATATGCAGGAAAATTGGTGATCCATGGTTGTAGAGTTTTAAAACTAGGAGGAAAGTAAGAGGAAATGTGTATTCAGTATATATAATGCCCAGGATGGCATCATGCCCAATTGAACTTCTAAAATAGTAACTAATTAAAAAATTAGTGATTGATTTGATTTTTTTTTTTTTTAAACAGGTACACTGGAGAACCTAGAAGAACTGTATTTGAATGACAACCCCAATCTACATAGCCTTCCCTTTGAGCTGGCCCTTTGCAGCAAGCTTTCAATCATGAGTATTGAAAACTGTCCACTCAGTCATCTTCCACCTCAGATTGTTGCTGGGGGTCCTTCCTTTATCATTCAGTTCCTAAAGATGCAGGGTCCATATCGTGCCATGGTCTGATACAAATCTGCTGGTCCCACACACTGTTCAAAAATAGACTGCCATTAATGTTTCATATATATATATCTGTATCTATTTATGTAGATATTGATATATTTGGCAGATTTATAAAGACTGCATTATGTGTTTCTGCTAATAGAGGAATCATAGCCATTTAGATTTTTTTTAATTCTGTACAAAAGGCTTATATAAGTTTTCTTTGCTGAACTTGATGGATGTTTTTGTTGTGTAATATGATATGCCAGTTTGCTTAAAACATTTGCCAACAAATTATGAAGTTATTAAATTTAAGGGCCAGAGGTAGTATAGTTAGATATACTTTCTCTTAGCAAAAATAATGGACAGTTTTGTTGCAACTTTTTATATACATTTTCCCCTTACCAATTGTCAGATCATTATAGTATTATAGGCCCTGAAAGTAGAATTTTTCTTTAACTTATTTTGAAATTTGAGATTTAAATTTTATATATTGTTTACAGTCAGAGTAAATCACTGGATTTTTTTTTTTTTTTGGTTTGATTTGCTCTGTTTTAATCAGTGAAATCTAGTTTATATCCTCTGTTAAAGAATTTGCATCGGCTGGTTTAAATACTAAAAGATAATTGCTTGTTGAAACAACTGGCAAGTGAAAAGATATAGTCAAAAATTCTAGATTCTTTTAATTGTGTTTCTCTGATCAATTGTAAAGCAAAATATCTAAAGTGAGTCTTTAGGTTGGGGGGAGGGTATGGAGAACTTTTCTAGTATAAATATCCTTTCTTAAGTTTGGGGGAACAGAAACTTGTAGTATGGAAGCTTTTCACTCCTGAAAGTTGCAGAATGACAAAAACTAACAATAATTTGGCAAAAAAAAAGAAATAAAAAGATACACATAAACACACACATTCTATATATGTATATACAATGCTATATAGATATGTATTTATTATATCATAAACTACAATAGGTAACTTTAAGGATTTCTCCCTAGCCTTGTACAATGAAATGAATGTTTTTCTTTGAACACTGCAATATATGTATGTTTCAAGGTTATTTAACAGTGTACTATGGTTTTATATCTTGACTTGCCTTGTACATCTTTCAGTTCTGGAATATCTGCGTCTAAGCACAATATCTTCACACTGTGCTATATTGCTGCTGAACTAAATGCACTTTTCCCCACATGTGGGGCACTGGCTTCAAACAATTCAGTTCAGTACCATTGATTTTAATCTCATCTTTCCTTTCCTGGTAGTTGTTAATACAATTATGGAAAAGAGGCACATTGTATAGAAGCCATTGATAGTTCAGTGGAAGTTCTGTAAGATGTGCATGTGCTGTTTGATATGTTTTCTTTTGCTTTACTGCTTTTAAGGCTAGCAGTACTCTTAAGTGTGTGCCCCTTAGACAGTAATCTTACTTTTGGTGGTGTCATTCTAAGTCAGTTTAATTATTGAAGAGACAGAACAAGTGCATTCTATATCATTCTAAAAAACACTTCCCATATAATGAATATTATGTATGATTAAGTATTGCTGCTTGGTTTTTTTTTTTCCCCTCCTTTTAGATGGGCATTGTTTTTTAAATAAAACCATGTTTGAATTGAAGCTATATTAAGATAGAAATTTGAAGTGTTTTGCTTTTTCTGGCACTCACAATCAGGACTAAGTTTGAGGTCAAACCTGTATTCATAATTGGCAATTTTTTAAGGAGCAAGTAAGAAATAGAAGGCAGGTGAAGATATAAAACCCTAGAATGCTTAAATGTGCTGTAAAACTATTGTAGATGTCACTGGATTTTACCAAGTAATATCCTTTCTTCATTTTTTCCATCTACTGTGGCTTTTCAGTTAAAATTTTGTTTATAAAAGGAATTTGTTTATTACAGCTCTATCTACCTGTGTGTATGTGTCGTTTTTTAAAAATATTATATCCAGGTGTGTTTATATATATTAAGATAATGGAACTTGAACTTTCAAGGCAGTAACCTAATGTCTATTTTTTTTTTTTAAGAAAACATAGTTACTGTTTCTTAAAAATGAAAATAGACTTGGTTTTTGAAACATTTTGGTTCCCCTACCTTCATTTATATTAGTCTGTACAGAAATGCAGAAGGATCATACTCTTATATGTACAAGTAATATTATAGGCAAACCATGCATAGCTGAAGACACACACATATATATATATATATATAATGTATATATAATATATATATAAAATTAAGTATAAAATATGCCCTTTTTATGGTTGCCACCTTGTAAGAGCCCATGAATTTCATTACTTCTAACAAGAAACTAAAATGGACTCTAATTGGGGTATCCTGGTGAAATCAAGATATTTAATATTGAAGTAGTTTGACTATATTAAGGGCTATTGTTCAATGACTCTATATAAGTTAATACTTTTCATGAAACTGCAGTGGGACTAATTGGCATATCCAGACATTTTCCTTTCTTTTGAAGAAGTCCGGTTTCGTCTGTCCATAAGGCTCAGCAAATTAAAAAAGAATGTTTATTAGAATGTTAAATTTGAAAGACATTGCTCTAAACTTTGCTTTTTGTTAACATATAGTTGCAAAATAGCAATGATGATGTTAAACAGTCCTTTTGTGGTAGGTAGTACTTTTTAAATCCCATATGATTATTTCATACAGAAGGGGGAGATGCTAAATAACTTATGGACTTGATGAAGACAAGATAGAAACTCTTGGAGGAGAAAATACACATAAAACATTTATTTGTATTTATATAAAAAGGTGGATGATAAATTGGAATGAGCTCAACAAAATGTAATTGCATATTTCTAATTTATCTCCTTGTAAAGCCTGGATCATTTAATATGGATAAACAGTTATGCATCATAATTTATGTAGTCTTTCCGAGATAACTTTTGTTATAACTTTTGCTTTTCATGTCCATTAATGCTAGGCCATGCATATTGAGTCCAAATTTCAGATTGCAAAATTTGTAATTGTTTATCAGCAAGAATGGGTTGTGGTTAAAGTGTATAAAATGGGACACTTCAAAATAGAAAGGAGCACTAACAGTCGTTATATTGAGCCAAACAGCCGTCCATCAGAACTGCCCCTGGAAAACCAGGTTATATGGTTACTCTTGCAAGATTAAAATTAGGTGAAAACAAATGGCACAGTCTATATAAATAAGCAGGTGAATAAATTCCTGAAATTTTCAAATTTAACTAAAATGAACAACTTCTAAAGAAAGGTTTCCTTCTTCCTATACTAGAGGATGAGTATACCAAATATCTTTGCTAAAATTTTTGCTCTATTCTTTGGTTATTTTAGCCTTTAAGAGCCAGTGTGGGCAATTGGAAGACATGTGACAATGTTTGGTTGATTGTTTACATCTCTGAGATTTTGAAGGTGTAAGAATTGCAATGTTGATTTGGTATATAAGGGGATACCTTGGGTGTTGTTATATTAAAATATTAAGAGAATGTTCTTTATAGGTGTCAGTACTTTGTTATTGACTATAATGCCTTCCTAACCTGATAACACTAATTGTAAGGAAACATTTGTGGGTTAGTTGGTTTATTTATTTATTATTTTTTTGAGAGTGTGTGAGTGAGCAGGGTGAGGAGGGGCCTGGCAGAGGGAGAGAAAGAATCTCAAGCTGGCTCCCCTCGCAGCCGGAGTTGGGACTATATCTCCTGACTCTAAGGTCACGACCTAAACTGAAATCAGGATTTGGACACATAACCAACTGAGCCACCCAGGTGCCCCTGTGGGTTTAACTTTGAAATAGAAGTTAAAATATAAATATGTTTTTTGGGAGATTTTATAAAAACTGAAATTGGGTCATTATTACCCTTTAAAAAACTTTACACTCTTGTTAACTATCCTGCTGACATATACATTTTAGATATAAACTGTTTTGAATGTAAATACTTGTTAATAATCAGGACTTCAGCTGGATGGTAATTTATGGTGTTTTAGATTGGGGACTTTTAAAGTTTGATAGGAAGATTAGTGTCCATACTATTAAGTTCTGCACCATTAGGAGTAGGATGGGCAGGGCTATCCCATACAGGCTTTGCAGGTTGTGCAGTGTGCAACAACAGTACATGTTGGAGGATGTATTCACATCATAGATTTGTATATTATGACAGTTTTTCAGCAGATGGCAGTAAAGTGCCTTGTTGTAACAAAATCAGTATATTATGTCAAATTTCTGACAGATGGAAGTAAAGAATCTTGAGGAACGAGCAGTTTTTTCTGCTTTAGCACAATGGTACTGGTGGGTTAGTCAGGAGATTCAGTCTTTGTGCAGATCATTAGAGCTCCACCTTAACAGTCCTAATAATTGAATAATATTTAAATGACATTATAAGCATTTTATATGTGCTAGGTACTAATAAAAATCCTCTTGGAAACTCTGAGGGGCTTTATCAATGGCCATTATTAATTAGATTTCATATGTTATTAAGTTACCTTTTATCATTACTGGCATTGTTTATGTGGAGAATTTAATCTCCAACCAGTCTAGTCAGACTTAATATACAAATAACATCTGTTTTAGTTGTCTATAGACCATTTTGTTTAGATAATTTTGTAGAAATTATTATTCAATAAGTCTGTCCAGCTAGCTAGCACTTAAAACCTGGTGCCTGTTATTAAAGGGAATATTATTTATATGGCCTGAATCTTTTTGTTTTAATATTTGTATTTAATAGAGAAGTATACTAATATGTAATTTTTTCTCACTTCAAAATTCATTTTTTAAAGAGTTCACCAAGTTGTCTTATAATTGCTAAATAAGAATATAACAAATATTTTGTATGATGAATAGATGAAATGTCCTTCGATTACATTTTAACTGGCATGTCAGAACTTGTTTTTAATTAGGTATATGATAATTTGCTCAGTATAGGTTTTATAAAGTATAGAACACAGTGACAAGATACAACACTGCAAAAATGATAGTATCTGAAAACATATTTAACAGTTTTGACTTTTCTCCTAGTAATAAAGCTCAGGCTTCTACTGATGTTTAACAGGGCTTATGCGGAGGTGAATACTTAGCTATTCTGAATTATGATTCAAGGTCAGATGTATAAAACAGCCTTCAGGAAATGTACTTTTCACCTGAATTATATTATTGATTATTTGCACTACATAAAAATTATCTTACTTTTTTTAGTCATTCTCTATTAAGGTATTCAGTAATAAATAATACATTTGTAAATGTTTTCCAATTGGATCTTTTAAAAAAAATTTCAATGCGACATGTAACTGAAATAGGAACATGAAATCAGTCTTTGCAGTGTCATCAAACCACAAAAATATGGAACTGAGGGAAAAGTGATTCTTCACTACAATTTAATCTTCTGGAAGACTATAAAACAGCAAATGACATCCATAGGGTATACAAAATAAGTGGACTTCAACTGAAGATTTCAGGTAAGCATTTGGATAATTAAGCCTGATGCTTAGAGGATTAGACCTGGAAACAGAAGATCCAGCATATAGATCATTGAAATAGAATTTCCTAGGGGAGCACATGTTGACTGGATAGAGAATAGAATCCTCCACGGTGGAATCCTGATGAACTCCCAGCATTTAGTTTTTACATAGATAGGGAGTACCTGGGTGGCTCAGTCGGTTAAGTGTCTGAATTTTGAGGTCATGATCTCAGGGTCATGTGACCGAGCCCCACATCTGGCTCCTCGCTCAGCATGAGATCGGCTGGAAATTCTCTCTCTCCCTTTGTCCCCCTGCTTGCACGCATTCTTTCTGAATAAAAAAAAAAATGATTGAAGGAGCTATGGTAGAATTGGGAAGAAACATGGGATATGGTCTTCAGTTAATAGCTAATTTCACTTAGTTCACTTTTTCTAATTTCTCAGTGTATTCTCCTTCAATATCATTTTAATTTCCATACCGATTTTTCTAAGACTCTGCACTAAATTCATTGCTACTTACTAGCCACATGTGACTGAGATTAAAACTGAATAAAAATTTAACTTGAATTCCTCAGTCACACTAGTCATGTATAAAGTTCTCAATAACCATATGTGGCAGCTGACTACTGTATTAGTACAAATACAAAACATTTCTGTCCTCACAGAAAATTCTCTTTGACAGTGACTCTTGTCTATGGCCATTCTTTCTTCATAATTAATTTTTAGCCCTGACACCTTGTAGATTATACCAAGTGCTTGTTCTTAAGATTGAGCCTGTTCTCTCCCCAGAGAATTGGGTGGGGGGTGCTAGTAGATTAGGAATGTGAAGGGCAACTCTTCATGGTCTTTCCAATAATCTTATGTGATGGCTTATATTCTTAGTTAAGCTTGATTCCCTTAAATCTTATCTAGAAATGTCACCTAAAGATTTAACATGTTTTTCTTCATTTAAAAAATTGTCCTTTTCCATATTCTATTTAATCAACCTGTTTATGATGGGTTTTCTTCCTTTTTGCTGTTTAACTCTTTGTAGTTAATCTTCTGAAATAGATTAGACTTTAGATAACTGGCCAAGTTTATACATTTAAAAAATTTTTATTTTAATTTTTTAATTTAAATTCAATTTGCCAGCATCATTAGTTTCAGATATAATGTTCGATAATTTATCAGTATACTTTTAACTCCTCTTTGATCAAGACTGGCTTACCTAGTCTTCCTTAAACTAGATTTTCATGGTTTTAGCCCCGCTTGCAAAAATCAGGCCTAGGAAGAGAATGTCTGTATTTGGGAGGGGGATAGTTTTAAAATGTATACCGAAAGATTATGACTTGAAAAGAATAACATTATAGAATATAAAAATACTTAGATTAAATTTAAGTGATTAAATTATTGGTTCTTTAATGACATCTGTAGAGTAAAACATTGAACCTGTATTTTTATTATTTAAATTTTAGGTAGTTAACATACAGCGCAGTATTGGTTTCTGGAGTTAAGAGTTCAGTGATTCATCACTTACATATAACACCCAGTGCATAACAAGAGCCCTCCTTAATACTCATCATCCATCTAGTCTGTCCCCCACCCACCTCCCTCCATCAAACCCCGGTTGGTTCTCTATCAAGAGTCTCTTATGGCTTGTTTGCACCTCTTCCCTGCCCCCTTCCCATGTATTTGCCTGTTTTCTTTATTCCACATACGAGTGAGGTCATATGGGATTTATCTTCCTCTGGCTTATTTCACTTAGCATAATATACTTTAGCTCCATCCACGTTGTTACAAATAGCAAGATTGCAATTTTTTGATGACTAATACTCTATTATATGTATATCTCCATTAATCAGTTGATGGACATTTGGGCTCTCTCCATAGTTTGGCTATTGTTGATAATGCTGCTTATAAACATCAGGGTGCATGTATCCCTTCGAATCTGTGTTTTTATATCCTTTAGATTAATACCTAGTAGTGCAGTTGCTAGATCATAGGGTAGTTCTAGTTTTAACTTTTTGAGGAAACTCCATACTGTTTTCCAGAGTGGCTGCACCAGTTTAGATTCTCACCAACAGCAATGAAACTGCCAACTCAAACTTGTTTTTAACTGAGATTTTTAAAAACTGGGTAATAGTTTCTCCTTATTATAAGTGCAACAGTGCCTCATGAGACAGTATATATGCTATAAATATCATCTTCAAAATTAGGCACTGTGAATGTCCAAATCTTTTAAAATATTTCACTTGATTGAATTAATTATACAGTTACTGAAATTTCCCTCTTTGAGATTATAGGTAAGATTTGAATGCTTGGGTTTTTATTTTTAAAAATTGCTAATTTTGCTAACTTTGAAAATTAGAAAACCTAATTTTAATGTAATTTATTAGGGAGTTTTTAATGCTCACTGTTTAAGCATCTAAATGGCCATATTTCTTACGATAGAAATAGCACTCAGAATGCTTGGGGTTAGTCTTTTAATTTCGAAAGTGTAAAGATACATGCCGTATGTGTGTGTGAGTACATCTCTATGATGTACTCTGAAAATGAAAGTAGGGACACACCTGGGTGGCTCAGGGTGTGATTTTTCTATATATCTTGTCAAACACACTACAGACAAATTTTCTCCATTGAGGACGTCACAATGTAATGGGTTTCACCAGTTGAGTAATCTACTTAAAAAATTAGGAATTGCTGATTTAATTTTTCTAACCTCCAAAGCACCTCTCATTACTGCTTAATAAAGGCATCCTGAAGCAATTGAGAGCATTGATTGCCATTTAAAAAGTACCAATAGACTTGGTTAATAGAGAATAAAATATTAACATGAAGAGTTATTGGATGAACCTGGGTTTGAAATGATTACCATATTCTTCTAAAATGTTTGGTGACTTATTTTTTCCTTCTGTGAACATCAGCATAGATGCAAGTAATGTGCACATTTTAGCCTTTGATGTCAACTTCAAAAGAACATTGTACAGTAAAGAATTCTAAGTAACCCTTAATTTATTCAGATTGCAGATGGAAACTAAAAGCAAATTTTTTCTAGTTTCTGCTTTTGTACAATAATAAGTTATTATGTTACTTTTTCCCAGGGCATAATTAGTCTTAACACATTCATTTAGTGTTATTAAAGATGAGATTTATATTAGGTTTACTTTTTTCATTTTTTATATACATACACCCATACATACTTTTCATGGAGATTACATTTCTCTCACCTTTTTTTTTTTTTTAAGGTTTTATTTATTCATGAGAGAAAGGCAGAGACATAGAGGGAGAGCAGGCTCCCTCTGGGGAGCCTGAAGTGGGACTTGATCCCAGGACTCCAGGATCACAGCCTGAGCCACCCAGGTGCCTAGTGATTTTCCAGTTAAAAAAAAACAAACATATTTAAGAATATGTTGCAAAAAAAACTTTCTTCCTTCTCTTCTTCTTATATACTTAATTATATGCACACCATAGTTATGTCTATGTATTAGTTGAGTTATACACTGATGCAGTATCATGTCAAGATAGAAGTTAGAGCCTGGGTCTTATGGCTCCTTAGTATTCCTTCTACTTAATTGTATTGCCTCCCCACCTGAATCACGTCATGTATCCTGTCATGGGTGAAATCTGCTAGCTGGGTGAAAGCCAAATCAAGCAACACTTTTCCTCTGTTAAGAATTTACTAATTTGAAAAACCATATATTGTAACAGCCATAAATTTGAACAATTTAGATTGAGTTCCACACTTATTTTTTTTTTGCATCCTTTGAATAAACCATATGTAAGGTATAAGGTACAAGCAAAGTTCTTGACCTAAGTCTACAATGTATAATTTATACACTTAACTACTATTTTTGAATGGGTGGGTAATCTTTCACATTGATTGTAGGTGAAATGTTTGCTAGTTTTTGTTTTGGATAAAGTCATCAATGACTTTAGATTTGGGAGTTCAAAAATTATGTGGACCATCCCTGTCTTTCAGGTAGAATAAGACATTACTTAAGGTAAAGTAAATCAAAGGCTTGTTAAGTCAACTAGCTAGTAAGTGGTACAGTGGTACAGGGGACTACCTCTACTAGTTCAGTGTTCTTTTGACTTTATCATGTTTACTTTGTAATATTGTATACTTCACTGTGAATGCATTTTCTTTTCTAAAGGTTCGTCTTTGGGAGAGAGATGTTTGGAGCTGTGTGAATAGTAATTCCAAAAGGGGGTCTCCTGGCTAGCCATCCTGATCAGTTTAAATGAATCCAAGGGAACAATGGAGTGACAGTCTTGTAACCAGATTGCATTTACTTCCAAGACCATAGAAGCCAGGTGGCCTATAAAGTATAAATCCAAATTAAAGTTATCATAGTTGCCTTTTGAGACAGCTGATAGAAAATTATGCATTTATTTTTTAGATCCAAAACTTGACTATGAAGGAAATGATCTATATTCATTCAGCAAATACTTGAGCACTCAGTAACATGCTAAGGATGTATTAGTGAACAAAACAGATCATAGGAAATGAAATTTATAGTCTATTGAGGCAAGGCCAATGGTAGACAGTAAGTTTTGTAGTCTATATTCAAGGTTGATAGATGTTACTAAAAAGCAAAAACCAAACTTCCAGTTTCTGGCTCAGCATGTGAAGAGCTTGGAAGTTACCACTCTGTCCTAACGATAAAAATAGCTAAACAAATTGAAAGTCAACAATTCTTACATTTATAGGAGAACTGAGGTCACAGGGCAACTGGTGCTCCTCAAATTGGAGCAATGGGTGGATATGGAGAATCACAATACCGGAGCAGATACCCATAAACATAAATTTTTATGGAAACCATGTCAGGTTAGGAAAACCTAAACTGTAATGAACGAATGCTGATGACTCAGTGTAGACAAGTCAGAGTTAAAAAGAAAATCCTAGCAGCCCAGTCTAAAGGGGGCCCCCATGCCTCCTTTTTTTTTTTTTTTTTTTTTTAGGTTATTACCTCCAGAAGCTCTAGCAGGTTCTGACAGTGACAATTGGAGAATAATTTCCTCATCCTTCAGTACGGGGAGGGGAAAGCCATTTTGAAATATGCTGAGAGCATTTCTGTTCTTAACAAGCCCTCCCCTCAAGAGAAACTATTTACCAGAGCCTAACCTGGTGAGGTGTTATCAGAGCCTAACTGATATGGGGGAAGAAAAATAACCAACTACAGGCTCCTCTAGCTATTCATGTGGAGGAATAGAAATATCCAACTATAGCCTTCCTATTCCACTGAAATGGGGATGGGGAAAGAGAGGACTACGAAGTATTTATTTCCTTACCACAGCCCAGGAGCGCAGCCTCACTAAAAGACCTACTCAGGACTATAGAACACTTTCCTTCCCCCAAAATCTTACCACAACATCACCAAGACCTATTTGTAACAGTTCTTTTACCCAATACATCATGTTTGACTTTCAACAAAAGGAGAAAAAATTTTTTTTTTGTAGAGACAGAGCCAACATCAGAACCAGACTCAGATATCATAGGGGTTTTGAACCATCAGACCAGGAATTTAACTGATTAATATGCCAAGGGCTCAAATGGAAAAAGTTGGATAACATGCAGAAATGGAGTAATGTAAGCAAAGAGATGGAAATTCTAAGAATGAGTTTTAAAATGCTGGAAATAAAACAAATGAAGAATGCCTTTGATGGGCTCATTAGCAGATGGCACAAATTGAAGGAATCAGTAAACTTGAAGGTCAGTAGAAACTTTCCAAATGAAAAGAAAGAAAAACTACAAAAAGTACCCAAGAAACTATGAGGCAGCTACGAAAGATATACATGTCATGGGAATACTAGAAGGAGAACAATATTTGAGCAATAATGACTGGGAATTTCCCACATGTATCAGATGCAAAACTGCAGATCAAGGGAGCTCAGAGAACATCAAGCAGAATAAATGCACTCAAATCTATACCTATGCATATCATTTTCAAATGGCAGAAAAGTCCAAGATAAATCTTGAAACCAGAAGGTAAAAACAATTATGAAGGAGCAAGAAGAATTACAAGACTTGTTTTTGAAACCATGTAAGAAGAGAGAAGTATTTTAAGTGTTGGGAGTGGGGAGCCCCCAGTAACCTAGCGTTCTGTATCTTGTGAAGTTAATTCTTCCAAGGGAGAACTACGTTCTTACCCACACTAAAATTTAAGGAATTCATCACCAGTAGACCTGTTTTACCAGAATTGCATAAAGAAGTTTTTAAGAAAGAAGAGAAATGGTGTAGGTCAGAAGCAATGTACGCTAAGGAAGAGCATTAAAAAACAACGTAAAATCTTTCTAATTAACTGGTCTAAAGATAATAGTTTGTTCCAAATAGCAACAGTGTATTTGATGATTATAGATTATGGATAAGTGACACAACAGTGTCATAAGACATGGGGGGATGCATTGAAAATTCTCTAAACAAAGTGCTTGCTCTACCAATGAGGTGATGTGTGATTTGAAAGTGGACTTGAATTATTTGTAAATGTATATTGTAAACTCCAGGGCAACCACTAACAACAAGAATTACACTTGATATGCTAAGAAAAGAGAGAAGATGGCAGGAATTCTATAAAATGTTCAATTCAGACACGGAAGGCAGAAAAAATGTGGAAGGCAAAACGACAACAAACAGAAGTTAGATATTAATCCAACTATATCAGTAGTCACTAAGCATTAATGGTCTAAATGTACCAATTAAAACTCACAGTAGATAAAACAAGACCAACTATATGTTGCCTACAAGAAACCCTTTATAAAGTAGATTAAAAGCAAAAGGATGGAGAAAGATATATCATGCTACTGGAGTAGCTATATTTCAGACAAAGCAAACTGCAGAGCAAGGAAAATTATAAGTAATAAGACATAACTGTGTAAATGCTTAACAATAAAGCATCAAAATATGTGAGGCAAAAATTAAGGAGAAATAGATTAATCCACTATTATAGTTGGAAACTTCAATACTCCTTTATCTCTAATGGAAAGATTCAGCTGTCAGAAAATCATAATGTAGTTGAACTCAATAGCACCAGCCAACTGGATGTAATTGACATCTATAGACTACTTCATTCAACGGCAGAATGCACGTTTTTCTCAAGCTCACATGGACCAATAAAAATAGACCACATTATGGGCCATAAAATATACATAAACAAATTTAAAAGAAAGCATGCAAATATGTTCTCAGACTACAGTAGAATTAAGCTACAAATCACTAACAAAGATAGCTAGAAAATTTGAAAATACTGCACATTAAATATATTTCTAAATATTGAGAGTACTTTCAATAAAAACTTTAAAATAGCAAAATAAAATGAAAATAATCAAAATTTGTGCGATGTAGTAAAAAAAAGCAGTAGCCTAGAGGGAAGTGTATAGTATTGAATGCATATATTAGAGAAAAGGTCTAAAATCAATCTAGCTTTCAACTTAGGGAAATAGGGGGAAAGCAGGCCAAATTAAATCCAAAATAGAAGAAAAATTTAAAAAATTAGAGTATAAATCAGTGAAATAAAAAACAAGAAATCAAAAGAAAAAAATTTAAAAACCAAAAGCTGGTTTGAAAAGATCAGTAGAATTGAAGAGACTCTAGCCAGGCTAACTAGCAAAAAAAAGACACGAATTACAAACAGCAAAAATAAAAAAGAGGCAATCATCATAGTGTCCATGGATATTAAAAGGATAATAAAGGGATATTGTGAACAACTCTATACCCACAAATTTGATAACCTAGATGAAATACACCAATTCCTTGAAAGACACAATCTGCCAAAACTCAGAAGAAATAATCTGAACAGGCCTAATTCTATTAAAGTTGTATCACTAATTAATAACCTTCCAAAATAACACCAGGGACAAATGTTTTTCACTGGCGAATTCTACCAAACATTTAAGGAAGATTTGATACCAATTATCTACAATCTGTTCCAAAAGATAGGAGCAGAGGGAATACTTTGTAAATCATTCTATGAGTCCATCATCCCCTTAATACCAAAACCACACAAAGGTATCACAAGAAAACTGCAGACCAATATATCTCATAAACATTGATGCAAAAATCCCCAGCAAAATATTAGCAATTTGAATCAAAAAATGTATAAGAAGAACTATACAACATGACCAAGTAGGATTCATTCCAGATATGCAAGGCTATTTGTTCTAAAATAAATATAATCCATCATATGAACAGATTAAAGAGGAATCACATGATCATATAAGTTGTGGAAAAGGCATTTGAAAAAAACCCATCCCGGCAGCCGGGGTGGCTCAGCAGTTTAGTGACGCCTTCAGCCCACGGCATGATCCTGGAGACTTGGGATCGAGTCCCACGTTGGGCTCCCTGCATGGTGCCTGCTTCTCCCTCTGCCTGTGTCTCTGCCTCTGTCTGTCTCTGTGTCTCTCATGAATAAATAAAATCTTTTTTTTAAAAAAAAAAAACATCCATTCATGCAAAATCTCAGCTAACTAGGAATAGAGGGTGACTTCCTCAACTTGATAAAGAACATCTACATAAAGCAAACCCTACAGCTAACAGTATACTAAATAGAAAGTAGAAGCTTTTCTATTGAGAGGCCAGGATATCTCATTTCTTCTTTTTAAAACATACTAGGATTGGGATCCCTGGGTGGCGCAGCGGTTTGGTGCCTGTCTTGGCCCAGGGCGCGATCCTGGAGACCCGGGATCGAATCCCACATCGGGCTCCCAGTGCATGGAGCCTGCTTCTCCCTCTGCCTGTGTCTCTGCCTCTCTCTCTCTCTCTCTCTGTGTGACTATCATAAATAAATTAAAAAATTATTTAAAAAAAAAATAAAAAAAATAAAACATACTAGGATTAATAGCTAATGTAATAACAGAAGATAAGGAAATAAAAGTCATACAGACTGGGAAGGAAGAAATAAACCTATCTTTGTAGATGACGTGATTGATCATCTATGTAAAAAATCCAAAAGAATTGACAAAAAAACTCCTAGATAATGATTATATTAAGATTGGAGGATTCAAGGTTCATATACAAAAGTCAATTGCTTTTCTATATACTAGCAATGAGCAATAGGAATTTGAAATTAAAAATAATATTTAACATTAGCATCCAAATAATGAAATACTTTGGTATAAATCTAACAAAATATGTATGAGATCTACGTGATGAAAAATACAAATCTCTAGTGAGAGAAACCAATAACTAAATAAAATGGAGAGAGATTCTATTATAAGAAACCAATCAACAGTCAAGATGTCAGTTCTTCCTCAACTTGCTCTATAGATTCAACATAATCTCAATCAAAATTCCAGAAAATGTTGTGGATATTGATGAACTCATTTTAACATCTATAAGGAAAGGCAAAAGACTCAGAATCCCTGACACAATATTCAAGGAGAAAGACAAAGTGGAGGATTAATACTACCTAATTTAGAGACTTAAATAATGCTGCAGTAATCAGGATAGTCTGTATTAGTGAAAGAATAGACAAGTCAATGGAACGGAAGAGAGACCTCAGACACACAAATCAACTGATCTTTCACAAAGGAGCAAAGACAATGCAATGAAGAAAGGGTAGCCTTTTAACAAATTGTGTTGGAGCAACTAGATAGATAGTCGTATAAAAAAAAAAAATCCAGACCTTAAATCTTCCTAAAAAATTAACTCAAAATGAACCATATACCTAAATGTAAAATACAAAACTATAAAACACATAGACAATAATACAGGAGATAGTTTAGATGACCTTGGATCTGGTGTTGACCTTCTAGGTACAATACTGAAGTCATGATCTATGAAATAAGGAGGGTTTCTTTTTTTTTTTTTTTTTATAAGGAGGGTTTCATTTAAAAATTCTGCCCTGTGAAATACACTGGCAAAAGAATGAGAAGATAAGCCACTGACTGGAAGAAAGACTTATCTGATAAAGGACTTATAACAAATTTTTACAAAGAACTCTCAAAATTCAACATAAAAAAGCCAACCCAATTAAAAAATGGTCCAGAGATCTAAGCACATCCCACCTAAGATAAACAGGTGATAAATAAATATATGAAGAGATGCTAAACATCATACGTTGTTACGGAATTGTAAATATAAAACAACAGTGAGATACCACTGCACACCTATTAGAATAACTAGAATCCAAAACCCTGATGACAAATGTGGGAATGTGGAGCAATAGGAGCTGTCATTAATAATAGAAATGCAAAATGGTACGCACACTTTAGAAGACCGTTTGGCAGTTTCTTGCAAAAGTAGACATAAACTCGCAATTGTGCTCCTAGGTATTTACCAAATGAATTGAAAACATGGCTACACAAAAACTAGCACTCAGATATTTGTGAGAGTTTATTCATAATTGCCAAAATTTGGAAGCAACTAAGATGTCCTCCAGTAGGTGAATGGGTAAATCATGGTACTTCCAGATAATGAAATACTCTGTGCTAAAAATAAATAAGCTATCAAGGCATGAAAAGACATGAAAGACATGGAGGAAACCTAAATGCATATTTTTAAGTGAAAAAGTCAATCTATATACTAAGTGATTCCAACTATGTCACATTCTGGAAAAGGCAAAACTATTGAGACAGTAAAAAGATCGGTGGTTGCCAAAGACTTGGTGGGGATAATTAGAAGGAGCATGGGATTTTTTAGGAGGGTTAAACTATTCCTAATGGTACTATGATAGGGGATATCTGTTATTATATATTTGTATCTGTAGAATATACAACGAAGTGTGAATCCTAGTATAAACTGTGGACTTTGGTGATAATGATGTGTCAATGTTAGTTGATCAGTTGTGATAAATGTACCATTGTAGTACAGTATACTTATGTTTGGAAAGGCTGTGTGTGTGTGACTGTATAGGGGGGAGAATATATATGGTAACACTATTTTCCGCTCAATTTCACGAACCTAAAACTGCTCTAAAAAAAAAAAATAAAGTCTAAAAAAAAAAGGTGGAGGATGCAAAGAGAATGGAGAATACACAAATTACAAATGAGATTCATAGTATTGCATCTAGTTGTAGTTTGGTGATTTGCATTGCTGTATAGCATTTTATCCTGGGAATATACCACAATTTACTTAACCATTCTACCACTGATAGATATTTGAACTGTTTCCAGTTTTGAGTTTCTATGAATAGTTGTAAATGCGTCTTTTAATAAACAGATATATGCATTTCTGTTGAATATATCCCTAAAAATGAAATTATTATAGAATATATGTGTGTTCGGCTTTAATACATACTGCTGGACAATTATCCAAAGTGGTTGAATTAGTTTTCTTATCTACCAGTAAATATAGAAGAATTCCAATAGCTCTGCATTGTTTCTGACACTTAGTATTATTTTTTTCATTTTAGCCATTCTGGTATGTTTATAGTTAGCCTCTCAAATTTTGAGATGCCATTTTTCTCAGAATTCTTTCTCTCTTGGTGTTAAATTGACTCCTGTGCCTTCTCTAAGAAATTATGGCAGTACTCTAATGCCCCAAGTGGTAATAAGCAGCCTCAAAGTATCATTTCTTTATGATTTTGCACGATTTTACTCCTGGCTGTACAGGTGAACTATAAGCCCTAGCATGTAGTTATTGTGCAACTCTCAGAGTTACATTTGATAACAAGCTAACATTCCCAGATACTGCATTTTGAATACTACTATTTTAGTAGTGAGCATGGTTAGTCCCTCTTTAACACATTAAAAAAATCATTTTATTTTGCAATCAATATTGTCAAAAAAAAAAGTGGCACGTTTTAAAGTTTGCTTTGTTTGGATAATGTCTGTTCGAATTTCATTAATTGCCTTCACCGAAATTTAATCTTGAAATGGCATTTCTGCATTTCTCTAGTATGATCTTCCTATTTTAAAACATTTGCACCTTTTCTTTGCAAATAACAGTCTTCTGACCCATTACATTCTAATATTGAGAAAAAATTATTTTAAAAATAGAACAAAACGTAGTAAAGTATCATCATCAACTAGAGGGGATTTAAGGTGTTGGTGGAAAAGACATTGGTTTATCTGAGTTTGTTTGGCAAATCTTGTATTGCTTCCACTGTTTTCCTTCAGATCTTTGAATTACCTAGGTTAATCTTATCTCAGATTTATTAGAAAACCTACTTTCCAGCTCGGTCTCTATGCATAGCTGCCTAGACATTCTAATCTGGTTCTCCTATGCTCATGAATAGTGCTCCCTAGCCTAATGGACTCTGTGCTCTAAGATCCATGCGAGGATATGTGAAGACTCTTTCTCGGACTCTTCTAGACTTTTAGAAAACAGCATCATTGCCAATCTTTTGCAAAACATCTATCTTTTCTGTCTTTTGCAAAACATCTTTTTGAGGGGAGGTCTCTTTCTACTGGTAGCCTTTACTTCCCATCCTGTTTACCTCCTGGTCACCACTTACGTAGAAGAGAGTAGGAAATAGCAATTTTAGTAATGATCCTATCATTACTTAGCCATTACTATATGGTAGGCACTATATTAAGCACTTAATGTGCCTCATCTCATCTAATTCCTACTACAGGAAATAAGTTCTAGCATTCCCAGTTTATAGACATTGAAACTGAGGTTCAGAGGTTAAGTGACATCTGTGTGGGCAGAGTAAGAAAGCAGAGAGGAAGCTGATTCAGACAGGTCTGTCTGTTTCAAAAGTGCCAAGAGTCTTAAATTTCCAGCTTAGATTTAGAAATTAAAAAAAAAAAGAGGGGCGCTTATGAGGAATCACATTTAGGTAACTCGCCTGTCAGCCATTGTGTGTGTGTGTGTGTATGTGTGTATGTGTGTACACATGTACGTATGTGTGCATGTTAAAAGATACATATGACTATTGTTGCATATAACCTCGTGTAGGCATGTTATGTGAAAATCATTGAAATAAAATACAATCACCTCAATCTAATTCAGTGACATTCTCTGTTGCTCTGCCCCTGTCCACCTTCATTTCTTCATCTAAAAATCAGAGATTTGAATACTCATATCACCACTTTCACCTTTATCTGGATACAGAATCAGCTGGGATGGTGGATACAGCTCACAGTCTTTGTTTCTCAGAAAGCCTTTCTACTATAATAAAGTATAGTATGCTTTATACTATACGCAAAATATTGCAAAAACAAGGCCCATTTGCAGCCAAAACTTTTAAATAAAAGGTTTTAAATACAGCTGAATGTATAGCTCAGGTCATGTATGTTACTACTCAGCATTTGATGGAGTCTGATTTGCTTTTGTATTTTAGTCTGAACTCACCTTGACTTTATTTCAGCCTGGTTAAGAACTTCCAGGTGGGGGGCAGCCTGGGTGGCTCAGTGGTTTAGCACCACCTTCAACCCAGGGCGTGATCCTGGGGGCCCCGGATCGAGTCCCACGTCGGGCTCCCTGCATGGAGCCTACTTCTCCCCCTGCCTGTGTCTCTGCCTCTCCCTCTCTCTCTGTGTCTCTCATGAATAAATAAATAAAATCTTTCTAAAAATTAAAAAAAAAAAAAGAACTTCCAGGTGGGGAGAATGAGGCAGCTACCCGATTTTGAATTTCCCCACCACCCCTATGGATTCTATATCCATCCCCCATTTTTCATAAAATTAGCAAGACCAAATGAAACCACACATGACCCATATCTTCAGCATGACTAGAAGACAGAAAACAAATTCTAAAGGAATTTTCACTGCTAGCTGTTGCTGCAAGCCTATGAGTATGGAGAGCAGGGGATGGGAGGCTTAAGCACAGATAAATGTACCCCAACAAGAGGAAATTTGACAGCAAATGCCAAAATACAGTATACAAATAAAGACTTGATAGGTCCTCATAGAGGCTATGGGAACATCATTTTCAAGAAATGTAGTGTGAGCCAAGATTATTATAATCCATGCAAGCTGTTCTTCAAGTATTGAGACTACCAGCAGTTTTAAATGTACAAGATCTTGGGGGGATACCATAAACCTGTGCCCTTTCTGAACCATCTCCTAGATGGTGAGTACTATTCAGTCAAAAGGTGACTGAAAAAACAAATACCAACTGAGGTTTTTGGATATTTAATTGTAGGATTGGGATGAAAACCAGGATGGAGTGAGAGTAAAGAAGAATATGCAACCTTTAAATGTCCTAGCAATCCAGAAAAGGGGGTTGGGATACAAATCAACACCACAATGAAATACCACTTCACATGCACTGGGTTGGCTATAATAAAAAAATAACAGCTAATAGCACACATTAGTGAGGAAGTTATGACACTGGAATGCTCAAATTGCTGGTGGGAATGGTGCAGATGCTTTGGAAAAGAGTCTGGAAGTTACAAAATATGTTAAACATAGACCTATTAGATGACCCAACTCCTAGATATATACTCAAGGGAAATGAAAACATTTGTCTACACAAAACTTGTACATTAATACTCATACAGCATTATTATTAATAGCTAAAAATGGAAATAATCAACTGATCATCAATTAATGAGTAAATAGAATGTGAGGTATCCACAAAGTGTAATAGGTATTTGACAATAAAAAGGAAGGAATACTGATCATATTACAACACAAATAAACACTGAAAACATGCTAAATGAAATAAGCCATCAAAAAATGCCACAAATTATATGATTCCAATCTACAAGAAATGTCCAATAGAGACAAAAGTAGATTAATGGTGGTCTGGGCCAGGGAGATGTAGGGGAAATGGAAAGTGATTGCTAATTGGTATAAGATTCCTTTTTGGAGTGATGGAAATTTCCTAAAATTGATTGTTGGGTTACTTGTGCAACTCTGTGAATATACTATAAATCATTGAATTGTGTACTTTAGGTGGATGAATGGTATGTGAATTATATCTTGATAAAATTGTCGAGAAGGGAGAGAGAGGAAAAGACAGTTAATTGTTGTGTAGATGATAGTTGAAAGTTACCACTTAAGGGACGCATGGGGTGCCTCAGTGGTTGAGCGCCTGCCTTTGTCCCAGGGCGTGATCCTGGGTCCCAGGATCAAGTCCTACATCAGACCCCTTGCATGGAGCCTGCTTCTCCCTCTGCCTGTGTCTCTGCCTCTCTCTCTGTGTGTCTCTCATGAATAAATAAATAAAATCTTAAAAAAAAAAGATACCACTTAAGAGCAACGTACATATAATGAAAGGTTAGTGAGAAAAAAACTTAAGGCATTTTAAAATTAATTGTATCAATACAAAGTAAAATTAATACAAAGATAACCACTAGAAGAAAAAGGCAAGCCTTCTTAAGTAAAAAAAATAATAAATTAAAGCAAGAAAAGACAAAGTAGAGAAGAAACACAATAAATATAATACAGAATTTACAAGAAGAGATACAATAAAATTAAGACCAAACTTTAACACAATATACTGTATGCTGATTACTGTGACCCTTTGGAGATCCACAAAGCATTGTAATACCATTTTTTCATCCCCTAGAGCAATTTTGGTCTTTTCAGGGGCAATGATGCTCTCATTGAGAATTCATGATATACATGAAAAATACCCAGTTAGTAGATACAATGGATGAGAAAATCCCATTTACACTACCAAGAAGAAAAACCAAATACTTAATAAGCAAGAAATGTTCAAAAGCATAGATGTAGATATAAATACATACACTATAAAGTACTCCTAAAAACACAGAAGACTTGAACAATTCGAAAGACATTTCTTGTCCTCAAATAGAACACCTTAGCATCATCCAGATGTTGACTCTAAGTTAATAGCAGCAATGTATGCGATAGCCCAACTATGGAAAGAGCCCAGATGTCCATCATCTGATGAGTGGATAAAGAAGATGTGGTATATACATACAAGGGGATATTAGCCATCAAAAAGAATGAAATCTTACCTTTTGTGATGGTGTGGATGAAACTGGAGGGTATATGCTAAGCGAAGTAAGCCAGTCAGAGAAAGACAAATACCTTATGATTTCGCTCATATGTGGAATTTAAGAAACAAAACAGATGAACATAGGGGAAGGGAAGGAAAAATAAAAAAAGATGAAAATAGAGAAAAAGGCAAACCATAAGAGATCCTGAACTCTAGGAAACAAACTGAGGGTTGCTGGAGGGGTGGTGGGTGGGTAGAAGGGATAATTGAGTGATGGACATTAAGGAGGGCACTTGATGTAATGAGCACTGGGTATTTATATGTAACTGATGAGTCACTAAATTCCACCCATGAAACTAATAATACAATATATGTTAACTAAAATGAATTTTATTTATTTAAAAATTTTTAAAAGATTATTTATTCATGAGAGACACAGAGAGAGAGAGGCAGAGACACACAGGCAGAGGGAGAAGCAGGCTCCATTCTGGGAGCCTGACGTGGGACTACTTGATCCCGGGACTCCAGGATCACACCTTGAGCCAAAGGCAGAGACTCAACTGCTAAGCCACCCAGGTGTCCCCTAAAATGAATTTAAATAAAGAATTTTTAAAAATTTAGTGAAAAAAAAACACCTATGAGTTTGTATGGAGCGAAACAAGTTGATGTTAACATTTTTATGAAAAAATGAACATTCAAGAATACCAAGGAGAGCACTGAAAAGGAAGAGGGTGAGAGGGGACTAGCTTTATCAGACAGATAACAAAATATACTGAAAAATTTTAAAAGCTTTTATTATTTTATTATGATTGTGATTAAGATTTTATTTACTTGAGAGAGTGAGCAAGAGAGGGAGAACAAGTGTGGGGGAGGGTAGCGGGGGAGGGAGAGGCAGACTCCCCACTGAACAGGGAGCCTGACACAGGGCTGGATCCCAGGACCTCAGGATCATGACCTGAGCTGAGGGCGGACCCTTAACCAACTAAGCCACCCAGGTGCCCCGAAAGATACTGAAATTTAACATGTGATACTGGTGTATTATAGACAGACCAGTGGATTGGTATAGAAAATTCAGAAATTGCCCCACATATAAAAATCTAGTATATGGTAAAGAGTGTGTCTCAGATCATTGGGGGGGGGTGTGTGGGGGGGGAATATGGCCTTCTAAATAAATGGTGTTGGGACAAGTGGGCAGCTGTTTGAAACAGGCTAAAATTAGATCCAGCACTTCTACCATAAGCAAGAATGAACTCCAAATGGATCAGAGATCTGAGTGTAAAAATTAAAGCTATACAAGTAACTGGAAGAAAACATAGGTGAGAAAGATCTAACTATGACCAAAATAGCTAAATAGAATAATAGAGAAATAAGCTAAACATAAAAACAATTGACAGAAATTTGTAAAATTGACTTATGTAAATACAGAAAGGATGTTAAGCTGTACTCCTAAGAGAAATGCAAATTAAGGCTACAGTGAGATAGTATTTTTCACCCATCTGGTTTGCAACATTTGGAAGTTTGACAATATGCTCCACTTGCAAGACTTTGGGGAAATGGGCCCTCTTACACGTGACTGGCAAGAATGCAGAACGGTTCAAGCCCTGTGGAGGGAAACACAGGGATAACTAACAAACCTCCAAACACATTTGCCCTTTTACACAGCAGGCCCACTTCTAGGAATTCAAGCTCAAGCTATGTTTCCAAAAAAATGAAAGCACATATGCACGAAGTTATTTATTACAGCATTATTTACAACGGCAAGCATTGGAACTACCTAAATGTCCAAGCATTGGAAATTGGTTGAATAAGCCATAATATGTAATATACCATGGAATGCTATCCAGCTATAAAAAAAAGGTAAACAAAATACGGTCCTTATGAACTGATAGGGAGTGATTTACAGGAGATATGTTGTCCAGTTAAAAAATTAAAGCATAAAGAACATAGACTACCTTTTGTGTAAGAAAGAGGGAATAAGAAAAAATACATACGTGTTTACTTATTTTTACTGAAGGAAGACAATGGTGTAAATGGTGGAGGTGGTGCAAGAGTGTGGAAGGGGTAACAATGGCTGACACTTTCTTAACTTTTTTGTATAGTTTTGACTTTTGGAAGCATATTTTGCATATTTACAATGTAAATTGAATAGGAAGGGGAAACTAAGAAAAAAAACTGGAAGGAAAGAAACATATAAAATTGTGTTTGATTGTCTCAAGGGAATTGTATTCCCTCAGGCTTGGGTGCAAGGTAGGGGAGAACCTTGCAATTTCTGAACTCTTTAAAAAATTTTTTAGGTGAGGGTCTCCTGAGTGGCTCAGTCTATAAGCATCTGCCTTTGGCTCAGGTCCCAGGGTCCTGGCATAGAGCTCTGCATAGGGCTCCCTGCTCCACGGGGAGTCTGCTTCTCCCTCTTCCTCTACCTCTGCAGCTCCCCCTGCTTGTGTTCTCTCTCTCTTCCTCAAATAAATAAAATCTTAAATGTTTAGATGAAATTCAGATAACAAAAAATTAGCCATTTTCTTTTCTTTTCTTAAATGAGCCATTTTAAAGTGTCTATTTTATAATGTGCAACTACCACCTCTATTTAGTTCCAAAGCATTTTTATCACCTCCACAGAAAACCTCATACCCAAGATGTGGTTGCTCCTATTTTTCCTTCTCGCAGACCTGGTATCCACAAATCTGCTATCTGCCTCTATGGATTTGCCAATTCTGGGTATTTTTGCATGTAAATGCAATCATACAATATGTGACTTTTGTGTCTGGCTTCTTTAGCATACTGTATAGTCTCTGAACTCTTTTTAGGAGCTTGATTTTTTCTTTCTTTCTTTCTTTCTTTCTTTCTTTCTTTCTTTCTTTCTTTCTTTCTTTTTGTAGTGGTATAGATGAAGAAGCAAGTCTGAAATTATTTTATACATAGTATAAGACTGAGCAAATACACAGCTATGTTAGGGCTGGTTTCAGATCACAGGTTTTGTCTTTCCTTTGATGGCCACTGTTGCTAAAATGAAGTGTTAGAAGCCTTTGCTATGCTGCATCCTGTTGGTTACGTGCACACACAGCTCACAGGTGAGCCTGGGTTTTATGTCAGCCATACACGGACTTAGAGGATCCCTCCTCCCTTCTCTCTGGATTCCCCAGCTTGCCATCATTTGTTCGCTGTCAGGAACCCCTTTTCTTTCTGGTTAGAAAGATGGGTTTCTTTTGGAGTTTGTGAAATCATTTCTAGGGAGCACTAGTAGCCAGACCACCTCTTAAATAGAGCATGTGTGTTATGTTTCAGGCACTGTGTCACCATGGTTCTTTGAGTATATGTGAAGGGTGACTTCCCCTGACCTACCTAGATTAATGAATATTAGTTTAAGAGTTATTAACATTGGTGAAAATATCTCCTTTATACCCAGGAACAGTGGCTCTAGCTCACCTATTATACCTGAGAATGAACAGCCATCACTTGACATAACTGATTCAAGGTTTGCTTTTCCTTATGCTTCTGGACACAGCAGGCAAGATAATCACCTGGATGCAGTGGGGACCCATCTGGAGGGCTGCAGGAGGTGACGATAAGGTTCCTGCATGCGCACCGCCCTCCGCAGGCACAGTGTAGTAGAAACGCAAACATGTCTCCCAGGGGTGGGCAGGAGCAAGGAGCCTGGTGGAACCCAGCCTTGGATCCTGGCACAGTGCTCTCTTCTTGGTCTCAGCCAGGGCCCTGGCAAGAGCAGAAAACACCCGGCTTCATCCTCCAGGGACGATGGTGAGATGAGCTAGTACTCTCGAAAAGGAGATGGAGGCAGTGGCAGGACTTTCCACTTGTTTCTGGGAGTCTAGCAGGGTGGATCCGGCAATTAGGAGACACGTGGAAGGCGGGTGATAGGGCAGCACCTTACAACAACGCTCACCTTCAATCAGTGTGATTCCACAGGGCTCCAGCGCAGGTACAAGCAAGTGGAGGAATTAAATAATGGCTCAGAGGGAGCAATAGAGTTTTTTTCTAGTGACGGTCCTCCCCCCCCCCAACCCCGTGTCAACAATACAGTGGCTTGATGGATGTCTGTGCTTCGCTGCAGCATTTGGCTCCAGCTGTGCCCACGACAGGGGCAGCGGTGGGAACACAGCGTTCAGATGGACGAGACCATGTTTAAGGACAGTCTGTGTGGGTGGGTGTGTGGCCTATGTTTGTGCGTCCAAACTTCTATTTGTGAGGGTTAGATCACAGCCTAGGAACCCAAGCTAATGAGCCATGTGGTTTTTCTCTTGATCAAGGCTTTGAAAAGAGAGAGAGAGAGAGAGAGAGAGAGAGAAGGGGAGGGAGTGAGGAAGGAAGGAAGGAAGGAAAGAAGGAAGGAAAGAAAAGAAAAAATAAGCTTAATAGCTTACAATTATTAATATAACACCCCCACCCAGTTCCCACTCTCCCTTTAGATGAAATCAAGGTACATTTTGGTGTTCCCACTTTAATTACAGGTGTAATTCCAGGACAAACAGATTATTTAGCTTAAGCAGCTTTCATTTATTGGTAAATTGCCTAGCTGATGGCTATAAATAGAACATCTCTCATTACTTTTTTTTTTAGGAAAAAATCTATAGAGGGATAATAAGAGAGATGATAGATGATAGATAGATAGAATATGAGAGTGTCCTACACTTATATTCCTGAGCTAGTTAAGATACCTCAACTAAATCCCGATTTGGGAACGAAATGCTAGCTATCTTAGGCACCTTGTTCTGGGCCTCTTACCTCTTGGATACTTTAATCGAAAGTAGTATCCATTCACTAATTCAGTCATTCATTCATCACACATGCATTTATCAGGTTATCTACGCCAGTGTGTCTTACATTTTGGTATTTATTTGATTACTCAGGTATTTGTTAAAAATACAAGTCCTACCATAGTCCTGTTGAGTCTCCAAGTGGTAGGTTCCAGAAATTTGATTTTTAGAAAGCCTGTCTTAGGTAGGTTCTAGGAATACAAAGATGAATAGAACAGTCCTTTCCCCTTATTCTACTATCATATAAGTGAACAACTAAGCTAGTGCAATAAAAATTTACCCAAGCCATGAAAGAAATACGTATGGGCACCCATGAGAGGGAGTGGTGACTTCTGCCAAGGAGAGGACAGCAGCTCCACGGTTGCATAATCAGCTAGTGTGGTTTGGCCCTCGATAGGCTGGCCATGGGGAATGTTCAGTCTTGTGTAGAGCAGACCTGATCCTCCTCCAATTGTAGTGGTATTGGATGTGGAACGAAGGAACACATGTGGCCCTATACTGTCCTGCTCTAGCAGCCACCAATGGACTAGGAGGAAAGGGATACAGGGAGGATCTGACAGCTTGTTTTTTTTTTTTTTTTCCAGCTTGTTTATTTCTTATTTCTAATGAATCTCTTGCAGGGTTCCTTTTGTCAGTGTGGTAGAGAACAGACACCCAATGAAAGGCAGGTAGAAAGCTCATTGGGCTTAAAACCAGGAAATCCAGGTCCTGATTTGACCCTACTTATTAGCTGGGCAGTCTACTTAATCTCTCTCTGAGCCTTGTTTTCCCTGTCTATAAAGGCAGGTAATATCTACATTCTAGGGCTGTTTTTTGGAATTATATAAAATAAATGTAGTACATAAACTGCTCAGCATTGTGTCTGGTATGGGTTTAGTGCTAATAAATAGTGTTTATTTTTATTAATAGCAGCGATAATGATAGACCCCTATTTGTATGCCCAGAAGTGACTCCTTGAGCCATGAAAGTCAACCTCTATATGCAGTGGCTCTCTACTGTTCTGCCTCAGATCCCTGAGGGCTGTGACACCCTCCTAGCCATCCCATTGGACCACTAACACAGTGATTCTTAATCTGTGTTAATGTTTTAATTCTTAAAGCATTCTTCACTTTTTTTTTAAAGATTTTATTTGTTTGACAGAGAGAGAGAGCACACAAGTAGGGGGAATGGCAGGCAGAGGGAAGAGGGAGAAGCAGGGTCCTCGAGGAGCAGGAAGTCCTATGTGGAACTCGATCCCAGGACCCTGGGATTATGACCTGGGCTGAAGGCAGACACTAAAATGACTGAGCCACCCAGGTGGCCTAGAAGCACATTCTTTGTGGCTCACACTGGGTTGATAAAAGTCCTCAGGTGGTCTGGCCACTCTCTCCCTGCCTCCACCAAGATAGTTGGTCCTCACTCCTGCCCCCTCAGTGAGATGTATTGCTTAGGCCCGGGAGTCTTGAGTGTGTTGTTAGCACCTGCCAAGCAAATTCATTAAAATAGACATGCTGCATCCCACCACAGACCTGATATCCTAATTGTGCTGGCGGAACTTTAATAAGTGTATTTTACCTTCCCCAGGGCAATGCTGATCTACAGGCCCGGTTAAGAAGTATTGTCTTTGCGGATGTCTCTCGGCTCAGTGCTGTCTCACTCAGCCAGCACAGCACTAAATTTTCTGGCAAAAAATAATGGTGCCCACTTAGCTTTGCAAGCTCAGAGAGACTGACCCTGTGTGTCAAACTAAGGGAGCAGAGCCTCCAGTGATAAGGTGCATGTAGGAAAGGAAGAACTCTGCATGTGAAGGGCTTTGCATACAGCCCTGGACATGATCATATCAGGTGTTTCACAAAAGTCAGTAATTGCCAAGGACGTTAGTCCCTTGAAAGACCTGTTTCCATTCTAGTAGAAAAGACTCCAGGGCAGTCCGGGGGGCTCAGCGGTTTAGTGGCACCTTCAGCCCAGGGCCTGATCCTGGAGACCCGGGGTCAAGTCCCATGTTGGGCTCCCTGCATGGAGCCTGCTTCTCCCTCTGCCTGTGTCTCTGCCTCTCTCTCTCTCTCTCAGTGTGTCTCTCATGAATAAATAAATAAAATCTTTTTTAAAAAAGAAAGGACTCCAAACCCAGGAATCAAGGAACTGACTGTCTGTTTGGGAATCATTTAGAAAATGTGACAAGAGGTGTCATACACAGGCTAGCAGCAGAGATCCAAGAAAGGAAAGTACTGAGTTTTCATTTTCCTTCTTGCTTCGGAAATGAGATGTGGAGGACAGCAGCGTATTTGCCTTGGACATGGAGGTGGGCAGCCACGGCGGTCCAGGACAACACCTCGAACCACAGACTGTATCGGGCTTGGATTTTTGTCTCTCTCATCATTCATGCTTGAAGTTGGAGGCTCCTGGTTGCTGTGCAAAATGAGTGTAATCACCTTGTCAGCGGAGCCTCATGCAATGTGCCCACTCCCTGCGGTGAGACTCAGAGCTGAGATTTGAGTAGAAGATGGGAAGTGATGGACTCAACAGAGGGAGGAAATTCTGTCTTCCCAGCTTTCTCGAGATCCTCCAGAAAAAGGCTTTGTGGCTCCACAAAATTTGTCCTGAGCCCCTAGCCAGACCTGAGCCTGCACCCTCCCAGGCAGAGAGGTGATCTGCTGAATCTGGAACTTCCAGCTTAGGTGATCTCTAGGTATTTTGGTTTATCACATCCTTAAATCTGTTAATCTCTCCTGTTAATAGTTCCTACCCTCCTGGGCTTACCCGTCAACTGCCTGCTTATTGGAAAAGTGCAGATAGCACAATACAAGCTGCTGCTCTAGCAATTGTTAAGATCTATTGTAGGACATCTAGCATCCCGAGAAAACCCAGCTCTTCTTTCTTGAGAGAGAGAGAGAGAGAGGAGAGAGAGAGGAGAGAGAGGGCAGAGACACAAGCAGGCTCCATGCAGGGAGCCCGACGTGGGACTCGACCCCGGGACTCCAGGTTCACGCCCTGGGCCAAAGGCAGACGCTCAACCGCTGAGCCACCCGGGCTTCCTAAAACTAGCTCTTCACCTCACTCCATGCCATTCCTGTCAGAAAGAACGTGGGAAACAGTCTCTCCTCTTTTGGCCAGCACCGCCCTCCCTAACTGGAAGATGGGGTGTATGCATGTGAAACGGGGGCGGAGAGGGGGTGGAGTCTGGCCTTCCTGCCTCTACAACGACAAAATGGTCGGTTGGTGGCAGGCTGGAGCGGGGCAATCCTTAGGGCGGGCGCCGGGCCTCCGGGATCTGCGGGCAGGTGGGCCGCGCCTTGTCCAGGAGGGGATGCCAGTCCGGGGCTCTGACGCCTGCGGAGCCCGTCCCGGCGTGACTTGATCAGGCGAACGCCCACTCTGGACACACAAAGTAGATGCTTTGGGAAGATTTCTGCAACGTGACAAAGTGCAACTTAAAATCTGGGTTCTCCTCTCCTGAGCTCGGGCCCAAAGTCGCCCTGAAATAGGAGACGGCGCCGGAGGCGAAGGGCCGCGGAGGCGGAAGCTCGCCGGGGCGAGGCAGGCGTGACGACGAGCTGCCAGCAGGTGTCAGTGCGCCCTCGCTCTCGCGGCCTGGCCTCCGCCTCCGGGACCCTCCTCCCCGCGGCTTCGCGGGCGCGGCCCAGGCCCCTCGGCGCCCGGCGTCCCGCACACTACCCTGCGGCCCGGCCCTCACGAGGCCTCCGCTCCCCAAAGCCGAGCTCAGGACTCGGGCGGGTCCCGCTGCCCCGGGCGCTGGCCACTCCGCCCCAGGGGTTCGACCCGAACCCGTGCCCGCCTTCCTCACCGGGACCCCGCTCGCCTCGCCGCCTGGAGCCCTCGCGGACCGGGGCAGCCTGGCCCACGACCACGCTGCTTCGGACGCTACTGGTACCGGCGGCGGCTGCTCCCGATTCGGGCGACGGCCGCCCGCTCTCTGCCCTCCGGGACCCGGCTGGATGGGGGCACTCCGCGGCGCCCGCCGCTCTCCGCGGGGCCGGCCCGAGCTGCCCGGCCGTCCCCGGCAGGGGCCGCTCCCGCGCCCGGGGCCGCTCTTCAAACCCCGGGCTCCCGGCCCCCGCCCGCCCCTCCGGAGAGCCCGCCCGGCCGGGGGCGCAGCGCTCCCCAAGGTCCCACGCGGGGCGCGGGCGCTAGCCCCGCGGAGGGGAGGCGCGAGGGGCGGGGGAGGGTCGGCTTCCCACGTGGGGGCTGACGCCGGCTGCTCGGCAACGCCAGCTTGATCCTGGGGCTATAAAACCAGTGCACCGCGAGCGCGGCGGAGCAGCAGCGGCCCCGGCCCCGGCTCCGGCTCGGCTCCGGCTCGGCTCCGGCTCGGCTCGGCTCGGCTCCGGCTCGGCTCCGGCTCCGGCTCGGCTCCGGCGCGGACGCCCAGCAGCCGGCGCGCCGCCCGGCCACTCCAGCGCCTCTGCCCCTCGCCCCGCGCTCCTGCCCGCCTCGCGCTGCCCTCGGGCCCCGGCCTGTTCCGCGGCACTCAGCGCCCCGGGGGACCCCTGCGCCGGCCGCGGCTGCTGCGGGGCCGACCGCCCGCTCGCCCCGGCCCACCGGAGGACGGGGCGTCTTCATGCGGCCCGCACACCGCTCCCCCCGCCGCCGCCGCCGCCCCCGAGCTCCGCGCGCCGAGCCCCAGCCCCGGCGGGGCACGCAACTTTGGAAGTCGGGCGGCGCTCCCGGGGAGGCGGCCGGTCCGCGCCCTGGCCCCCGCCCGGCCCGGCCCGCACCGCCGCGCCTCGGGGCACAGCGAGAGAGTCGGTAGCCGCCTCGGGCATGTGAGAAGACAGCCCTGGACCCCAGGCCCGCGCCAGCGCCCCTCGGCTGCCCCCGGGGTGGGGCGGCCCCGCGCACGGTAAGCCCTCCCGCTTTCGCTCAGGCTCGGGAGTCGACATCTAGCTAGACCGCAGACTTGCTGTCGTCCCTCCAAGTCGTCAGGCCACCGATGACTCTTGTTCTCCCTTCCTGAAGAGTAAATCTCCCTCTCCCCGCCGACTCGACCTCCTCCCGCCCGCCGCTTAGAAATAAAACTTGCGCTGAGCTGGGAAGGGGAGGGCGCCCAGCACGCGCGCCGCCAGCGCAGGCCGGTGCGGTTCGCGGGAGCCGGGCCCATGGGCTGCTAGCGGCCCCCCGGCTCGGCCGGCGTCCCCGCGGCCCCCTCCCCATGTGAGGCGCGGCGGGGCGAGCGGGGCGCGGGAGGAAGAGGAGGACCCAGGGCGCCGGGCCGGAAGGCAGCTGGCGGCAGGCCCGGGCGAGCGGGCGCCCGCGTTCATGTTCCGCCAGGAGCAGCCGCTGGCCGAGGGCAGCTTCGCGCCCATGGGCTCCCTGCAGCCGGACGCGGGCAACGCGAGCTGGAACGGGACCGAGGCGCCGGGCGGCGGCGCGCGGGCCACCCCGTACTCCCTGCAGGTGACGCTGACTCTGGTGTGCCTGGCCGGCCTGCTCATGCTGCTCACGGTGTTCGGCAACGTGCTGGTCATCATCGCCGTGTTCACGAGCCGCGCGCTCAAGGCGCCCCAGAACCTCTTCCTGGTGTCTCTGGCCTCGGCCGACATCCTGGTGGCCACGCTCGTCATCCCGTTCTCTCTGGCCAACGAGGTCATGGGCTACTGGTATTTCGGCAAGGCGTGGTGCGAGATCTACCTGGCGCTCGACGTGCTCTTCTGCACCTCGTCCATCGTGCACCTGTGCGCCATCAGCCTGGACCGCTACTGGTCCATCACGCAGGCCATCGAGTACAACCTGAAGCGCACGCCGCGCCGCATCAAGGCCATCATCGTCACCGTGTGGGTCATCTCGGCCGTCATCTCCTTCCCGCCGCTCATCTCCATCGAGAAGAAGGGCGGCGGCGGCGGCGCGCAGCCGGCCGAGCCGCGCTGCGAGATCAACGACCAGAAGTGGTACGTGATCTCGTCGTGCATCGGCTCCTTCTTCGCGCCCTGCCTCATCATGATCCTGGTCTACGTGCGCATCTACCAGATCGCCAAGCGCCGCACCCGCGTGCCGCCCAGCCGCCGGGGCCCGGACGCGGCCGCCCAGCCGCCGGGGGGCGCCGAGCGCAGGCCCAACGGCCTGGGCCCCGAGCGCCGCGCCGCGGGCCCCGGGGGCGCCGAGGCCGAGCCGCCGCGCCCGCAGCTCAACGGCGCCCCCGGGGAGCCCGCGCCCGCCGGGCCCCGCGACGCCGACGCCGACGCGCTGGACCTGGAGGAGAGCTCGTCGTCCGAGCACGCCGAGCGGCCCCCGGGGCCCCGCGGGTCGGAGCGCGGCCCCCGGGCCAAGGGCAAGGCGCGCGCGAGCCAGGTGAAGCCCGGGGACAGCCCGCCGCGGCGCGGGCGGGGGGCGGCGGGGCCGGGGGGCGCGGGCGGGGGCGCGGGGCCCGGGGCGGCGGCGGCGGCGGCGGCGGCGGCGGCGGGGCCCGGGGCGGAGCGCGGCGGCGCGGCCAAGGCGTCGCGCTGGCGCGGGCGGCAGAACCGCGAGAAGCGCTTCACGTTCGTGCTGGCCGTGGTCATCGGCGTGTTCGTGGTGTGCTGGTTCCCCTTCTTCTTCACTTACACGCTCACGGCCGTGGGCTGCTCCGTGCCGCGCACGCTCTTCAAGTTCTTCTTCTGGTTCGGCTACTGCAACAGCTCGCTGAACCCGGTCATCTACACCATCTTCAACCACGACTTCCGCCGGGCCTTCAAGAAGATCCTCTGCCGGGGGGACAGGAAGCGGATCGTGTGAGCGCCGCGGCCCGCGGGGGATCCAGGACGCACGGCCCGTCTATGCAGCCCCGGCGTACCCAGAAACCCGGGTCCCGCCGCCCGCCTCCCCGGGTCCTGGCCCAGACCTGCGCCGCGGCCCGCCGTGGGCCTCTGCTCTCGCCCGGACCACGCAGCGGGAAGAGCTGGCCGGGAGGGCCCTTGGTGACTTGGAGCGGTCTTCCTGGGCTCTGGGGCCTCCTCTAATCAGTGTTGTTTCCTAAAGGTATTTTCACCTCCCCCCGGAGCCCCGCTGTCCATGCAGAAGAGAGCAAGCAAGCCCTGGACCCCGGAGGGTCTGGCTCGCCAAGGATTAAGGGATGGGGGTCACCCAGCCCCTGCTGATTGCTCTCCCCCTTCCCCTAACTCTGTTTTTAAACAAATGCTCAGGGCAGCCCTGCCCATCCTCCCCCACGGCCCACCCCCACTGTAAATAGACACTATTTTTGATAGTACTCGCGAGGGTCCCCAACGTCTGGGCTTTTGATGCTGTTGGAGATGCCCTTGAGGCACACACGTTGTGTTGGGTTCAGGCCAAGCTCCTTTGCAATGCAAGCCCTTTTCTCCTGTCATTACCTCCTTCTGTGTCCTCTTCACCAGCAACTGGTGATGGTCCCCTGGGCCTGGACCTGCTTGGAGATTTCCTGAGGGGGAAAAGATTTCTGTCGATTTTTTCCTGTGCCTAACAGCATAATTGCCTTTTCCTATGTAAATATTACAAGGAGGGATCAAGAGAGAAGCAAATGAACCTTTCTGCCTTGCAGCAGCCCTGTGTATAAAGCCATCATCCTCTGATACACCCTTGGCCCCAGTAACTCACTTTAAAAGTATCTCTTTCCTGGGTCTCTCCCTCCCCCCCCCCCCCTTTCCCTCTCTCCAGGGCCACTGCTTGAAGAATATGTATGTTTCTATCTTGTATGTTTGTGCACCTGCCCCTCCTTCCCTAAAAATGCTGACTGCAAGAAATCTTTTGGCTGCTGTTTTTAGATGGAGGAGTGGAAATTATGTGGAAGAAGCAAACCTGATGCAATTTGCCCAAGGTAAACAGTTCGAAAAGACAAATGAGCCTGCCAAACTGTACAGTTCCTGCCCCAGGAGCTCTTAGGTATCAAAGTGTTGTCCTTCCCCCCCCTGCTGTTCTGGTTGAGGTCGTGTCATTGATGAACTCCCAAAACCGAGGGAGGAGGGCGGAGACTTCGTGTTTACATCCGAGTTTCTACATGTTTTAGACCGAGACTCTTTAAGGCCTGCGCTCTTATTTCACTAAAGACAAACTAATGTCAGCACATGTTGCTAATGACGGTGGATTTTTTTTTTAATAAAAAGTTTACAGATCAAATGTGAAATAAATATGAATTAAATGGTTCTGTCTGTTATCTGAGTTTCCAAAGCTTTAAGACTCTGGGAACATGCGACTTTGTGTGTATATATATATATATATATATATATATATATATATATATAGAGAGAGAGAGAGAGAGAGAGAGATATTCAATGTATATACATAAATTCAATATATGATTTCAATTAAATTTAAGTTAAAAAACACATTACATTATAAAACACTCACCTTTGAAAGTGTGAACGATGATATGCCTACCATTTACCAAGTGTTTCTTTTTTTTTAAAAAAAAGATTTATTTATTTTAGGCCGTGAGAGAGCGTGGGCAGGCATGTGGTGAGGGGGGGAGGGGCAGAGGGAGAGAAGCGGACTCCCAGAGAGCCCAGCCAGCAGCAGAGCCCTTGCTGACCCCATCACAGGGCTCCAAGTAGAGCCAGAGGAGGGGCTCCACGAGGGGCTCCATCCCAGCTGGAGCTCACGACCCTGAGATCAGGACCGCAGTGGAAACCAAGAGTCTGAAGCTTAACCCACTGAGCCACCCGGGCACCCCTTACCGAGTGTCTCCTGTGTGCTGGACACTACGGTGAGCCCATTATAGACTCTGCTTCATTTAATCTCCACCCCCCCAAGCCCTATGAGGTCAGTACTATTATCTCCTTTGTAAGGTGAAGAAACTTGAATCTCAGAGTGATTTGCTTGAGGTGAACAAGTGGTGGAAAGGCATCATACTCCAGCTTTATGTGGTTCTAGGGTTTGTACTCTGAGCCTCAGAGCCTTGCCAGAGTCACCTTAACACTGCAGAATGCTCCCAGCTGGGAGATCCCTGCATAAAGTGTGGTGTATACACAAAGTGTGGGATATAGCCCAAGTGTGTAGATATACACAAAGTGCTACATCCTGCAAAGTATATGCCCTAAAGTGTGTATATACCTCAAAGTGTGGGTATAATCCAAAGTGTGAAATATACTTCGAAATGTGTATCACGCCTTACAGTGTGATAATATGCAACATGTGGTTTACAGCTCAGAGTGTGGTATATGCACAAAGTGTGGTAGAGACACCTGAATAGAGCCGTGTATTGGCTGGTGGCTTGAATTGTCTCCGGCCAAGGGCATGGGCCCTTCCTGTTGCATTTCTATAGTATCAACTTCCACTCTGCTGTCTAGGAGGGCCTAAGATCCTCACCCTGTGGTTCTGGTCATGTGACTTTGAGGCTGAAAGGGCCCTGAGAGATCCAGGGATCCCACCCCTCATCCTCAAAGAGGGAGTGCCTTGCTCGGGGTCCCAGAGCCCCGGGTGATAGGCCTTTGGGCCCATGCTGCCTCGTTCAGCTGAGGAGCGGCTGACAGATGTGAAGTGGTTCTGCGCTTATGGAAGATCAGATGTAGCCTGATGAGAGAGGGCCACTCACGGAGGAGCAGGGTTTGAGGGCAATCAAGGGACGGGTCATGGTTTGGGGAAGGTGGAATCGTAAGGCCGCTGCCTCTAACATCTGCGTGGACAACTCTGGACGTGCCCCCAGAAGCAGGTCTTCAGCCCTCCCGAGCTGTTTCTGTACCCTCCGGGTGGCACTAGCGGTGTCTCTTATCTTCCTTAACTTCTTTGGTGGGGGCGAGGGTGTGCGTGCAGGGCTGGGAGAGCGGCGAGCCCTAAGCAGGGTCTGGGGTTTGTGTGTGTGTGTGTGTGTGAAGACAATGGTTCTCAGGGGTCTTTGTTAGAGGTGGGAAGTTCCTGCCATCACCCGGTCACCTGAGCCTGCAGAAAGCTGAGTGGGCAGGCCCTTGGCTCCTTGCCCCGGAGGCCTCCTAAGCCACGGCCTTTGGCACCAAGGCTGGCTTCCTGGTGTGGTGCTGGGCCCCACTTCCCACCCCTACTGGGCCTCTCTCTTCCTACTCCAGGGCACCTATTGCCCCAAAGGCAAACATTGCCAGACAATAGGCCACCGTGGCAAGCCCTCAGGAACTAGGCTGTGTGTCCCAGACAAAGGGGTAGATACAAACACTGCTGCTGTTGACTCTGTTCTGCTCTGTCTGCTGGGCAAGTGTTTGCCTTGCCCTCGCCTCCAGGGGCCTTGCTCCTTGAGAAGGGGGGAAAAGTCTGAGCAATGGTGTCACATGGTACAGGCCTCTGGTGGAGCCCCCAACCCCCATTCCAGTGGCAGAGAAGCCTCAGAGGTGGATGGGGCTGGGAGAGGTGGAGGAGAGAGGGCTGGAGTTCAGACCTGGGGCCCGGGTTTCTGAGTTCCCCGTGGGAGGGCATCGCTGCTTGCTCCTAGCACAGGGCTCGAGCATCAGCCTGAGGAGGTCTGGGTGGGGTGGGGATCTGAGGACGAGAAATGGCCAGCACAGGGATCTGTCTTAGCCTCGAGATCAGGAGATGAGATTTATCCCACAGCTTCCTGTCCACATTCCTCCTAGGCGTGTGGGCCAGGAGAATCTGTCTTTGCAGCTGAGTCTCCTGTTTTATGTCCTTTTGGTGCAGGTACCAAAAGCCCCCGGCTTTCGGGTCTGGAGTGCAAGGCTTTGTTTATTTTCTGCCGTTCCGCAGGCCTGGAGGAGAGGATGGGAAGTGCTTGGGCTTTTCCTCTTGGTGAGTCTATGACCGAATCAGACTTCAAGAGCCAGAAATGCCCGCACCCATCTTCAGCCCCCACATTGTGCTGTTCAGGGACCCGAGACCCTGACAAGCGTTGGATGGTGTGGCATCCCAGAGTCTGTCCGGAAGACTCCTCCTCCTGGCTCCCCTGCCGATGACAGATAACCAACCTGGATTCGATTTTGCTGTGGGATGGGGAAGTCGCCGATAAGCCCCAGGGTCCCCTCTGTGCCTGCTGTGTGCCAAGCACCATGCCAGGCACTGCGAGGCAGGTCTCTGCCCTCTGAGTATGCGCCCCGCAGGGCCGAGGCCTGGGCCCCGTGGGAGGTAGCTGACATTAGGGCCTGCCCTGTGCTCTGGAAGCCTCGAGGCTGCGTGGGGACGGGCATGTGCTGCGGGAAGCAGCGAGTAGCCGAGCCCCGGGGACAGCGTGGGGAAGGGCAGTGCGTGTGCCTGCCCGCATCTCTCTGTGCCCTGAGCGTGCAGCGAGGGAGAGGTCACCGTGCCTGGGAGCCCAGGGCAGAGGATGCGGGAGGAAGGGTGCCGGGACTAGGGCTGAGGGAGGAGGGGCGGGAAGAGAGCTCTAGCTCATGCCGCGGAGCCCGTGGAAGCGGTGCCAGCTGCTGGCGCTCCCGGCCCGGGTCAGACCTCTGCTGTCATTTCTCCAACCCCATCCCTGGGGGTGGCCCGGTGAGCTCTTGTCTCTGTTTGGGCATACCCGTCAGGAAGCTACCCCCACCCAGGTAGGGTGGCACGATCCAGGTGTCCAGGCCTCTGCCCTGGGCCCTGCCACCCCGCCGGGTGGACCTGGGAGCCTGGGATGCAGGCAGGGGCGTCTGCCTCGGCAGACGGTGTGCCTGGGAGAGAAGCCGGTGAAGTCACCAGGTACAATCACAAACACCAGGGTTTGTTGTGAAAAGAGCATCAATCCCTTTGATTCCCAGAAATCCTAAGGTTTAGAGTTAAATAAAAAAAAAAAAAAAAAAAAAAAAATGGAACAGGGCCTATTGGAAGGAGCCCAGACCTGGGCATTAGGAGGCCTGGGCTCTAGTCCCACCTTTGCCTTTTACTAGCTGAGTGACCTTGGGCAAAGCCCTTTCTGCCCCCCCCGATTCTTCATTTATAAAATGAAAATGGCTGGTTTAGATCAGTGTTCTTTAAACATATGTTCCCTGAAGTTTATTTAACTACAAAATCAATATCCATCTCTCTCCCTCTTCCTTTCTTCCTCTCTCACGTGTTTACCATCTATCTCTCTGTCGTCTATCTGTCATCTGTCACTGAAATATTGGGTGAAATGGCCTGTAGCAGGAACCTGCTCTTTAGGACCTCACACAGCTGTGGGAATCTCTGAGAGAAGACAGTATGGCGGGCTGGGTTTCCCAAACTCCCTGGACTGCGGAATTTCCTTTTTCCTTTTTTTTTTTTTTTTTTTGAATTTCATTTTTCATAGAGCAGCTGAGAGAACATTATACTTCTTAGGTAATGTTGGGCTATGAAATCGCGGTGGGCTTTTCTGTTGATCTGTTTTAAGATTCTTTGAAATGCTGACTCCTCCCGTCCCCCCTTTAGGTGAGCCTCGCTGGGTAGGGCCAAGCCACGTGTTGTCCTTGGGGACAGCTGGCTGGAAGAATCACAAGCCTTACAGAAACCTGGAGTGGAAGTGAGAGTTTGGGGTGTTTTTCAAATGTGGGCTCTACCTTTGTGTGTGTGTGTATGTGTGAATAAGTGAATACATACATGTGAATGGCTGTGTATGAGAGTGTATGTGAGAGGGTATGTGTGTGCACATGTCTCTTCATGTGTGAACAAGTTCAAGACCTCCTTCACAGGGATATTTTGCTCACCAGCACCTAGGGTGGAAGCATCAGGGGAGGTGAGGGCACACCTGTGATGCTGGAAGGAGAGGTCAATTAAAAGGGAGTGTAGTGTTATGTCACTGATTCTCATTATAGTTAGCACCTCTCCAACTTGTGACTTGGCTCCTCTTCCTCACCCCAGTGCTGGAATCTCCATTCCCCCTCACAGTAGTGGGGTGATGGAGCTGAGCTAGGAGGATGGGATGATGGAATGCGCATATTTTTGAAGAGGCTGACACTGGTTCTGTAGCAGGCGGTGTCTTTTGCAGCGGCTCTGCTTGGAAGAGGAAATTTAAGTGACAACAAAGAGTTCAGGAGGGCTTGGGAGGCCAGGCTGGAGTGGCCTTTAAGGCTCTCTCCAACTGTTCAAGGGCAGGAATTTGGGGCCTCTCTGGAATCTGTCTGAGAAAAACAAGATGGCACACTGAGAAGGCCAGTGAAGGGCGATTGGAAGGGGACTATGTACAAGGTGCAGGCAAAGTTAAGGGGAACCCACAAGTGGTGGGGAAGCCCCTTGGGAGTGCACAGGATGTGGAGATCACCAGAGAGAGTGAGGGTCAGAGAGCAGTTCCTGGGGACAGCCTTCCAGGGCTTGAAACAGGGTGGACAAAGCCAGGGGCTGTAGCCAGAGGGGCAAATCAGGAATAGCCAGGGCAGGACCCAACACCTGGGAGCAGCCAGGTGCTACCTCTTTGAGGGATGGACGAGAGGGAGGCCAGCTACTTGGTTTGCCTACAGACCAGCTGCTTGGGTCACTGAGCAGCTGTAGAAGTAAAACAGAGACCCTCTTTCCATCCACTCTGTGGATATAAGGGCATGTGTTGGGGTTGTTATGACTATGGCAGAGTGCACATGCGGACACACAGACACACAGACACAGACATATGCAGACACAGACACACACACCATCCTCCCTGCCCACTGGTGCGTCAGGGGAGAGAGCACCAGGGAACCATGAGGCTGGGTCTTGACCAAGTTCTCTAGGCTATCGTCATGTCTGTGGCTTGGTCTCAGTTTGGCCAAGAGCAAGGCACTGGGCTGCCCAGCAGTGGGGACCCATGAAGCTGGGGCTTGGTGAGGAGGGGTGAGTCCTGGCCCAGGTCAGCGACCCCACCTGTCCCTGGGGTTCACTGGGGATTTTGGGGTTTCTTCCTCAGCACCGGTGAGTACCTCATAGCCTTCCTTCTCAGCAGATACTCATCTTAAAGGTTCTTTTTTAGGACTTGGCCTCAGGAGTTTTAATGAATGATAGATTCATTAATTCGTTAATTCATTCAACAACTCTTTTTTGGAGGTGTCTCCAAACAAGGATCGCTTACCTTGCTCTGTTTGTGCTCATTGCTGGGGATAGAGTGGTGAGCAGGACAATGAGGGGCTTTGCCCCGCCATGCTTCTCTCAGGGGGAGACAGATACTAAGGGGACACCAGGCAGTGGTAAGCAGGATGAGGGGGGTACAGCAGGTGATGGGGACTCAGGAGGCCTGGCCTGGGCCCAGGCATCAAAGGAGGGTCCTCGGAGAAGTGACAGCTGGATGAGAACCGAGGGATGGGCGGGAAGACGTCTGGCCAAGACCATGGGGGTGAGTGGGAAGCCTCGTCTGTTCAAGCCACTGAACAAAGCCCCCTTTGGCGGGACTGGGTGTGAAGAGCCGAAAGGCAAATGGAGAAGTGAGAGGGGGCAGGGCCCTGGAAAGGCAGCCACCTGGAAAGATTTGTCTTGAGGGCAAAGAGGAGCCGCTGGAGGGCTTTTAGGGAGGGGAGAAGCACCATCAGATTTTTTTCATCTGGCTCCATCATTCTGGCTGAGGCTGGAGGCTGGTGGGGTGGAGTTGGGAGCAGTAACCCAGAGACAACAGTGGCCTGACCAGGGTGCTGACAGGACACTCCGGAAGCCAGGGCTCCTGCCTCCCCCAGGGTCACCCAAAGGCAGTGCTAGTTCCTGTGCAGACACAGGTACCGGGATTTTAGAGGTATACCCTTGCTTGTGAAATACCATGTGCCACTGCCTCCCGTTGTGGTTGACCATTCAGTCATCGCCAGGAGAGGTGACTCAGTTGGCCTTGGTGCTACGTAGATCCAACCGGCTGTGAGACCTGGTCTGACACGCTTCCGTTTCTTATCCTCTCCTGTTGTCTATACAATAGGCCAGGGAGGAAGACACGTGGGCTGTGTGCACTGCTGGGCTGCCAGAGTAGGTGGCAATGCCAAGGCGGATGAAGGTTTGCAGGCACTCAGCACCCAGAGATTCCGCTTGGAATCGAGAGATATCTGATAAGCCCCAGTGCTGGGACTCACTGTGCTCACTGCTGTGCCAGGCCCGTCCAGGCCTCTCCAAGGGAAAAGGCTTCTGCTTGCCAGCAGTTTGGGGAACCTGTATCTTGACACACCTGGCTGCCCCAGGAGCTCTCCGCAGCAAGCTCGCTGTTCCTGGGGGGTCTACTTCTATGATTCTCCACTTTGTTTGTTTGCTTGAAACCTAGCCCTTATACTTTCAACATGTGCTTGCTTGGGAGGGATCTGTCCCTTGCAGGAGTTCCCAGGGGGGCGCCACGTCTTAGAGGGAGTGGCTGGTGTTCCCGAGAAGGGCATTTTAAAGGTAAGGCATTGGATTGGGGTTGGAAAGATGGGGTTCCAATTCTAGTTCCATCACATCACATGGCTTTGATTTTAACCTTGAGCAGAGGACGGAGCCCGTTTCCTCACTGTGACTTGGAGATCATGGTTTCTAGCCTTCTGGTGAGTTATCCAGTGCAGGGCTTGGCAAAGGGCAGAGACTCAGTAGTGCCAGGCTTTTCCACTCCAGTTTGAGAGCTGGAGGCTTGTGTCTGCTCTTGAAGCTGCTCTGGTCTGGGCCAGGGTGGGCCAGCCAGTTGGTGGGGAGCGGTGGAGGGAGCCGCATGCCCTTACAGCCAGCCTTTCAGGGTGATTCTTGAAGAGATTTGACCTCTCAGGCTCTTGGCTTTCTCATTTCCAGCCTGATGAAAGACCTTGTGCTCTTCAGTAGAGTGAGGAAGTGGGACTGGATGAATCCTGAGGCCGGTGTAAGATTCACGATGACCACAGTGGTCTCAGGAGAAGCAGCCCCGAAACCAAGGTCTCCCAGCACCCAGGATCATGCTCTTTGGTGCCTTATTCACCGCAGGTGGTTTTACTGGCTCCTGGAAGAACTCCACTCTTGTGTCTGCCTCCATAACCGTTCAAGCTGTTCTACGTGGAGAATGCCACGCAGCTCTTCCCCAGCTGCCTAGCAAAATCACACCCAAACTGTAAAGCCAAGCTACACCACAATACTTTTTAATTTCAATAGAGGAAAGAGCTTGAGGTTTGGCATTTTTCCAGGGCTTAAACCCTGGCTCCGACTCTCTGCCAACTTCCCTCTCTGAAGGTGGCAGGTGCCCAGATGGGGCTGCATGCGAGGGGCTCTGGGCACTGCAGAGAGGGGCTGCTCAGCTCATCCTCTAGTGCTCTGTGGGAGCACTACTCTCCCACAGAGTGGTTTTCACCACTCTTCTTGTTCGAATGGGTTTGGAGCCAGAGACTTCACCAACTCTACTGTGCCCACTGCACAGGAACTTTTGGTCAGAAGAGCTTGAGGTGTAAAGCAAGAGGAGAACATGAGAAACGCAGATATTTTGCCTTTGGAAGGATATCTCCCCTTCCAGCCACTCCTAGCCTGTCTGTTCTCCCAAGCTCTCTGGCACCTGGGAAAGAGGAGCTTGGGTGCTGGGTTAGACAGACATGGGTGGCACTCTAGCTCCATTTCTGGCTGTCTCTGTGACCTTGGACAGGTTGTTTCATCTTCCAGAGTTTCATGTCCCTCTCTGAAAAATGAGTAAGATATTGTCTTTTCCCACAATGTCATGGCTGCATGGCTCATGTCAGATCTACATGTTTATCATGTTTTATCCGTGAAAGTGTGAGTTCCACAAGGGGAAGGACTTTGTTTTCTGCTGAGCCCACAGTGGTATCCAATAAAGCTTTTTCAGAGGAATGAGTGAATGACAATGAGATGGAATGCACCCCACACAGGAGATGGGACCACTGGGAACTGTGCTAAAGCACGGAATGGTGGGCGCAAAGGTGAATGTGTAGTGTCAAGTGTGGAACAGGCACCCACACTATGTGACACTCCCCTCACATGCATGCCCACTGGGTAGGGTGGAGTGGATTACGTTCTTGGGGAACAGAGGGAACAATCTGTTGGGGGAGAGCCTGTCTCCAGCTTAATGAAGTCCTGTCTCCTAAAGGTCCTTAAGCAGAGGTGGATTTAGTAAAAGGGCTTTTTTTTCTGGGCTACAGTTGAATCAACTGAGATATTTGGGTCTTCTGACCTACATGAGCTGTGGTTCTGCTGTTCTTTGGTAGGAGTGCAGGGTGTGCGGACAGACCTGAAGGCTGTAGGGCTTGAGGGTCAAGGAGGGATCCCCAGAGAGAATACCTTTGTGAAAAGCCTTGAGGAATGGAGGTGTGTGTGTGTGTGTGTGTGTGTGTGTGTGTATGGGATATAGTATATGTGATATATATGGTATACAGTAGATATGCTATATATTCATCTCATACAACAGTGGGATGATTGTGTGGGGATGTGGAAAGGGTTTCAGGTTTAAACCCAGACAGATGGTATATTAATCAGGGTTCCCCAGAGGAACAGAACTAACAGGATGTATATGTGTGCACATTTCTCTCTCTCTCTCTCTCTCTCTCTCTCTCTCTCTCCTCTCTCTTTCTATCATTCCTAGCTCTATCTCTCCATATATATGTATGTATGTACATATCTATCATCTATCTATCTATCTATCTATCTATCTATCTATCTATCATCAATCATCTATCTATCATCATCATCTATCCGTCTCTCCATCATCACTATCATTTACCATACAGCTTTATTTTAGAAAATTGGCTCACACAATTGTGGAGGCTGGCAAGTCCAAAATCTGCAGGGTAGGCTAGCAGGCTGGAGGCTCAGAAAGAACTGTAGTTTTAGTCCAAAGCTAGTCTGCTGGCAAGATTCCCTCTTGCTTGTGGAAGGCCAGTCTTCCTTTATTGAAGCCCTCAACTGCCTGGGTGAGGCCCACTACAACTACAGAGAGCTTCCTGCTTTACTCAAAGTCTGCAGATCTAAATGTTAATTCATCTAAAAATGCCTTCACAGAAACACCTTGAATAATATTTGACCAAATACCTGGGGCTTGCCAAATTGACACATAAAATTGACCATCACAGATGGGTTTAAACAGAACTCTTTATCTAGAGGTTTGTACTCAGAACAGTGGAGTTGGTGGCTGTTTGGGGGGTCGGGGTCAGGGGGCAAGAGTTCCTGTTCCAGCTTTCAGCCCATGTACAGAAGGTGTTTTCAGCTCATTAAGACTGGCCCTGACTCAATGGTGAAGGATAAGGAAGGGGTCAGAAGCAATCAGTTCATGCAATTCAGCGCTTTACCCTCACATTCATGGCGATCCCCTGTGAGTGCAACAACACATCCCACCCTTTATTTTGCTCTCTGGGTGACTCAACTGCTCTATGCCACTCCTTGTGGAGACTGCGAGGGGAAAGCCTCACAGTCAGGGACATGCTGGATGTGCCTTAGTAGCACCTCTGGGTTCTCTATTATGTGGCCTGGACCTGGCAGGGTCTGGGCCTTCTTACCCCTCTCACTGGTCTTCCCGCAGCCCTGGGATCTACTTGCTGTTCATGCTTTCAGTCCTGAACCCTTCACTGCAACTCACCTGCCCCAACACTGTCACATCTTACTCTCAGCTGTCCTGGTGACCAATGTGGTCACTAGTTTTCTCATTTTTTTATTTGTTTTGTTTTGGGTTTGGCATATGCTGTTCTCTTCTGAGCCTTGGATCTTCTCGATGGTGATAGTATTTGCTTAGTATTGGTGCTGCCTGCTTTCTGTCCCAGCAACAAGGGGGAATGTCTTGGACATGCCTCTCTGAGCCAGTCCCTAGGGCTCTACTGGGAAGGTGGCAGGGATGACTCATACTCTCCTGATCATAGCTTTGCAGATAAGGCCTACACAGCTCTCATGGGGGAAGGACAGTGGGAGCAAAGTGGAGGGAAGCAGTAGTTACCGGGTGCTCTCTGCTAGGTGTCACCTCTAAGTTCTTCACAGGCTTGGACACTTTATCTGAACTTCTTCATATCCCTGGCTTTCCCAAAGCATTCCCAGGAATCTCCCTGCCCTGGGACAGAGAGAACAGAGGTGATGGTTTCTGTCTGTAGCTTATCAAGGTCATGTGTATGATGACATCCACCTGTGAAAATTGATCCATTTGTCATAAGTCCTGTGGTGAATATTTGTGGTTTGCCTTCCTAGACCCTATTTCCTCCTCCATCTCCTCCCACTCTAGTCTGTTTGGACACTTCCCTCTTATGGCTCCCAGTCTATGGTTGGGATGGGCTCCAAGGTAGTCACCTGAGCTAAGACCAACCTGTAGGCCACAGTGTATGTCCACCCCCTCTCCCCAGCCACCACAGTGACCAGGTCATTGTCTTAGTCCATTCAGTCCCCTGTTATGCAGACTATGATCCCACACACTGGGTGGCTAATAGACAACAGAGATTTATTTCTCACAGTTCTTGGGACTGAAAAGTCCAAGATCAAGGTGCCAGCATAATTGGGTGAGGCACTTCTTCCATGTTGAAGGTTTTATTTTATCCTTGTGTAGCAGATGGAGTAAGGAACTCTCTGGGGGTCTCTTTTGTAAGAACACTAATCCCATTCAGAGGGCTCCACCCTCATGACCTAAACACCTCCCACAAGTCCCACCTCCTGATAACAATCACATTGAAATGTTATGATTTCAACCTACAAATTTTGCGAGGGTACATAAACATGCATACCAGAGCAGTCATGTCCCATCCCTGAGTCAGTTAGAACCAATGAGGTGCCAGGAGACTTTGCTGGAACTGTTGGGAGAGAGGCAGGTGTATGTTTTGACTGGTCCTGCTGAGTCCATCTACCACCTGGGGTGACACTGGTAGATAGCAGGGGTCTGAGAGAGATGGAGTCTTGATGTCATCAACTCAGCCCTTAATTCAGATATGTGTAAAATAAGAACTACCTTGAGACTTTAAAAAATAAATTTCATGAGCTAATACACTCCTTTCCTTTAATTTAAGGCAGTTTCAGTTGGGTTTTCTGTCACTTACCAAGAAAATCCTAACAAGTATAGCCCTATGGGCTTGGGGTCAAAATCAACTCATCAATATTCTTAAAGGTTCCATGACTTTGCAGTGAGTTTAGTTATTTTACTTCTTTAGTAGGTGCCACTTGGTCCTAGTGTTATGATGAGTTCTCTAAGTCAAACTGTGTTGACACTGCTCTTGATTTTCTTTTCTTCTTTCTTTCTTTCTTTCTTTCTTTCTTTCTTTCTTTCTTTCTTTCTTTCATGTTCTTTCTTTCTTCTTTCTTTCTTTCTTTTTTTTTAATTTATTTTTTATTGGTGTTCAATTTACTAACATACAGAATAACCCCCAGTGCCCGTCACCCATTCACTCCCACCCCCCGCCCTCCTCCCCTTCTACCACCCCTAGTTCGTTTCCCAGAGTTAGCAGTCTTTACGTTCTGTCTCCCTTTCTGATATTTCCCACACATTTCTTCCCCCTTCCCTTATATTCCCTTTCACTATTATTTATATTCCCCAAATGAATGAGAACATATAATGTTTGTCCTTCTCCGACTGGCTTACTTCACTCAGCTCTTTCTTTCTTTCTTTCTTTCTTTCTTTCTTTCTTTCTTTCTTTCTTTCTTTCTTTTTCTTTCCTTTTTAAAAAGTTCTTATTTATTTATTCATGAGAGACACAGAGAGAGACAGAGACACAGGCAGAGAGAGCCCAGTGTGGAGCTCAATCCTAGGATCCCTGGATCATGCCCTGAGCCAAAGGCAGATGCTCAACCAGGCTCTTGGTTTTCAACGGCCTTGAATAGTTCTTTGAACTTGTCTGGAGGCCATCACTCTGAAGGCAGAAACCCATAACCTATGTGCTATGGGAGCCTACGGACCATGTAAACAGGGTTAGTTGGTACAACTGCTTAGGTGAGTTGGGAGGAGCTGTTGGTCATCCATCTGTTTTTGGAATTCTTCTAAGCTGTGGGTAGGAGGTGGGAGATTCTTGGTCATCTGGACTTCCAGCTCCAGTGTTGAGTTTACCTTTCATGTGTTTCTAAAGAGGACAGAACAGTTGTTCTCACAGCAGTTTCCTGGCTGAGCAAATAGCCCAACACAGTCATCATTACTAAAAGCAATGGAGTTCATGGCCCAAATCCTGACTGTCCCCAAACAGGAGCTGTTGTCACCTAATGATTTATTTCATGGCCAAACCTTCCAGGAACTGGGTTTAGAGGTTGTTGAAATGTGTATGTACTTTTGTGTGTGTGTGTTGAGTTTTTGAGATATTGTTCTTTGATCTAGTTGGCAAAATGAAGCCCTGTGAGCAAAGAGCATGGGCCATTTGGGCTTCCAGCTTTCTGCACTTACATTCTGCCTCTTTACACCTTCATATAGATATGAGCCTTTGAAACTGTACAATAGTGATTGGGCATGAATCTTATAAATGTCAGCAGTGACTGTAAATCAGCTGTGTATAATGTGAGTCCAGGGAAAAATGAAAGAGCACTGTGGTCAAGAGTACGTACTCTGGGGTCTGCAGACCTGTGTTCCTTATAAGTTATGTGATGCCAGAAAAAGAAATGTCTGAAGTTCACATTTGTCTTGTCTTTCCAAGACAAGCTGGGGTGTCACCAACTCTACAAATTTCTCTTCCTCTATGTTTTGTTCCCCCTTCTTAATGATCTTTCTAGACTGCTTATTCCACCACTTAGGGAGATGAATCCTGGATCTTTCTATCTTGCCATATTATTTGACTTTTTTTGGTGGTGGTGATGGGTTTATGTAGGCTTTTCCTTCCCCTCTAACTAACCTGAAACTGCTGGATGGGTCAAGACTATGTCTTGTTTCTCTACAAACCAACTCACCTACCCCCACCTGGTGTCTGTCACTGTGCCCTGCATATAGAGGGTGCCTGGTTGGCTTTGTCGGCCTTAGGATCTTTGCTGCCATGGGGATAAGAAATGCCAGTGGGTGTGAGGAAAGAGCCTGAGGGCAGAAGTTTGATGTGGGAGGGAGATAGGTGGGTGGCCAGAAGATGGAGGAAGCCGTCAATGAGAGAAAGAAGCTAACTCTTCCTCTATTGTCTAGTCTGTGTTCATGAGCCCCATTGGCTACACTGAGCCCCCAGTAAAGTGAGCCTGGATCTATAGCTTGAAGTGAAGCTGGGGACATGGAAGCAAAAGTGACCACAGCCACGTAAGGTGAATTGACCTGCTGGATCTGGTGCCCTTCCCCTGGGCCAGCCCTGTTAGGTGGTCTGTTTTCTGAGCCATGACATATGAATGACATGGAAGAGCTAGTGGCCAAAGAGCAATAGGCAAAGGGCTTGCCCTTGCCCTTCTTAGGCTGAGTGTGCAAGGCATCTGGAACTGGTTCTCTGCCCTCTACCGTCTGCAGCCTTATCCCAAAGAGCTCGTGGACACAGAGATCTTGAAGATCCCAGGCCTGTTTCAAAGCAGCTGCCTTGAAATAGGACTTCATCCCTATCACCCCAGCCCCAGTATGGCCAGTAATAGCCCCTTTCTGGGAGCCATCCTTCACCCTTAGGCCTTGCACATTGGTACTGTGCTCAGTTGACTAGGGAAGAACAAGAGGAATAGCCTTGCCCTCCTCCACCCCGAGATGGCCTGGGGGGTTCTCTTAGATGCTGGGTCCTATGTGTATGTGTGTATGTGGGCATGTCTGTGTAGGTTGTGTAGAGAGAAACGGAGAGAGCAAGAGAGGCCGATTTAAGGTGAAATAGGAACAGGGACCAGAGATAGGTGGAAAGTCATAGAGAGCACAGCCTCTCTCTCTGCAGCCCCAGTCTCACCCCTGCGGATGGTGGCTGTCTTGGCACTAGATGGCTGGGGCAGGAGCAAAGTACAGAGAGCCCAGGCACTTGCACGACTCCTCACTTCCAGTAGTGAGTAGTGTGCTTCAGGGAGGGAAACCCATCCATGACAGCTCTTCCTGGCTTACCCAGCATGTGGCCTTCACCAGGGAGCTGGGCTTTGGCTTCTGAGCTGCATCCTTAGGGCCATGCAGATGCTCTGGTGTCCACCTGTACTATATCTAAGACTTGGGCACATCATCTCCCTTTTCACTGTCTCAACCTCCTCATCTGGAAAACAGAGATCCTACCACCACCCCCACGGGTGAGTCTGACACACCCACTAGTGGGGCAACTTTGTGAACTGTAATGTTCCTGCCATAGTGATGAAGGTCTGGCAGACAATAGAGTACTGGAGCCCTCACGCTGCAGGGCTGTGGGTCTGCAGAGGAACAGGAGAACAGAGAAGACTGCTCCAAGGAAGACAGTGTGGTCGCCATGAGAAACCAGGAGCTCAGCAGGACTTTGGGCCAGTGAGTGTAAGTGGCTGGAGTGGATGGAGAAACAGGCAGAGGGACCGTATTCCGTGTTGCCTCTGTTTATCCAGCCACTCATCCCCTTCTCGGAGCTGATTCCTTTCCATATTGCAGTAGGATCATGGGGGCCCTCGGACCTTCAAGTGTGAAATTTTTATGACAGTGGTGCTGGGGGAGTCAGGAAGAAAAGCAGCCCTCTAGCATTGTCTGAGTCTCGGCCTCCCCTAAAAATACGATGTGATGCAGCTAATGAGAAAGCACAACAGGCCTGGCTCGGCATGACCTAATATAGCCTGGCATTCAAGCCCGAATCAGGACGTAAATGGGGACTGGTAATTGAAAACACAAGATGTCTCTCCAATGGGATGGCAGAGAGCCTGCTGTGATCTCTATGGCAGGGCATGCAATGGGGTTCTGAGCAGAGCTCCCTGGAGGCTCTCCTGGATTTACTAGTGTGGACGGGGTGGGGCCCAGCTGAGAGCACCCGTCTGCGGCCTCTTGCCTACTTTTTGGCTAGCGGGTCAGCATTGGGTTGACCGGCCCAATTAGCTCTTGTGGGGAGGAGTGATGGGCTCAGTGCCACCAGGGTCATAAATTCCACCACCCCAACCCTTTGGAGAGCAGCACAGAGCAGCCCCAGAACCCCCCACTCCAGCCCTGTAGGCACCCCAACTAGCCTGGTTTTTGCCCTGCATTGAATCTCAGAAATCCTGGCCCAGCCCTCAGACAATGGGCCTCCTCAGACAGTGAATCGAGGCCAACCTCTGGTGTAGAAACATCATGGCAGCAGCACCAAAGGCTCGTTCGTCCTCTTCCTCCTCTTTCAGCATAGACGTGGCCCCATGGGTCAGCTGGGAAGCCAGAGGGCTCAGTGCTGCTCTGTGCTAACTTGTGATTCAGGTTTAGGGAAGCAGTGGGGTCTGAGCATGGCAGGGGAGAAGCAAGGCTTTGAGGGACCAACTCATGCCTCTTTGCCTAAGACTTCCCTGAAAGTCCTAAATCTCAGGAAACCTCTCAGTTCTCTGAAAAACCAGGATGGTTGGTGAACCAACTGTCTCAACCCCCTCCCTCCACAAACCTACTCATCACAGGAGCCCAGGGGGTCCTCTGGACTGATGTCCTAAGCGAGTCACCCAAGGTCACAGGTCCTAAGGCTGCCAGCCAGCAGAGCAAGGACTTGAATCCAGGGCCTCTGACTATAAGTTCAGGGCTCCTTGCTCCCTGCTTGCTTTTCTCAGGTCACTTGTGAGCTCTCTCCAATGATCTTGGCCAAATCCTTTCTCCAGGGTGGAGGTTGGGGTGAAACAGCAGAAAGAGGAAACAGGGACAGAGAAGGGAGTTGGCCTCCCTAGGTGGTTAAAGGCTCAGGGAGATGGGCCTCAGAGAGGGGAAGGACCCAATCTCGGCCCTTAAATGTTTCTCATGCTGGTTAGAAAAATGCAGGGGGCTTGCCTGTGGGTGCTCAGCTGAGGGGCCACCCTCTGCCACCTCCACACGCACTTACCAGGAAACAAGAGAGAAAGTGTGTGGCTCACTGAGACTGCATCACTCTCGCTTCCCTTAAATAATTTATTCGTTCAACAAATATTTATTGAGTACCTGTTCTTAAACATGCCATTCACTCCGTCTGGAACACACTCTTGCCCTCCCTCCTTTATCTCTGCCCCACCACCACATCCTAACTCCATCCATTCCTCAACCCTCAGCTCAGCAGGTAACATTTATCCAGCACTTAGGAGCACGTTGCACTACATAGCTCCTGTGATCCCCATGGAAATTGCATGAAGCTGTTGTACCCATTTCACAGATGAGGAAGCTGAGAATTTAACTGATTTCCCTAAGGACACATGGATCTTAACTGCTGGCCTGGGGTAGAGGCTGGTTTGTGCTTTCCATGGAAGAAAGTCTTTCCAGATCCCCACCTCCCTGCCCCCAGAGCCTTGGTGGCAATTCCCTATTAGAATGCTCACCAGAGGAAAGGTGTGACACCTAGTGGCCTTGTCTCTTTCTCCTCTGGGGCGGTTCCCGGACGGCTCAGATCCTTCTTGCTTTATCTCAAGTCTAGGCAGTTAAGAGGAGCCTAGTAAATACCTGTTGAGTGAATAAATGATTTTATTGGTGATGGGTGAATGAATGATTTCCTTCCGTGGCTGAGGGAGCTTTGAGACTAGGTCCTCAGTGAAGGCTTCGGCTTTGTCACTGTGGGGCACTGCATGCAGGCGGTGGTGGGCCAGGGGGGCTCTTGATGTCCTAGGATAAACCTCACCCTCCTTTTTGGAGTGATGAGATAACTATGAGATTAGGAACAAACTGATTTTTAAATACTAACACAAACTGGGACTTTATTTTTGGTAGCATGAGATTTTTTTTTTTAATTAAAGATTTTATTTATTTTTTGAGAGAGAGAGAGAGAGAGAGAGCACGAGCAGGCACAGAGGGAGAAGCAGACTCCCCACTGAACAGGGAGCCTGATGTGGGACTTGATCCTAGGACTCTGGGGTCATGACCCAAGCCGAGGGCAGACGCCCAACCAACTGAGCTACCCAGGCGCCCCACAATGAGATATTTTCATGAATTCTTAGGATAAAGCCGAGATTTGGAGGAAATTTCATGCTTGGGGTAGCCTCTGTAGGCAAGTTGTAGATCTGAGTCCCTCCCCACAATGTAATTTTTCCTCTGCTGTTGGGGGTGCTTTGGCCAGAAACTCTGGGAAATGCAGCTCAGAGGAGTGGCTGGAACCAGGGCATGGGGGTCTGGACTCCATGTGGGGGCAAGGGCAGCCTTCTGGGCAGGAGGTCTGCTGGGAGCAGAGGGAGGCCTGATGTTCAAGCAGGCTGCAGCTCTCCGCTCCCAGGGCCTGGGGAGCAGACGGTCCCATCAATGGCTTTGCGTGCGCCAATAGCTGTCGAAATAAACGCTTCCCAGTCATATCCTGAAGGGCCACTGCAGCCTCTTGGAAAACCTCACACTATTTTTAGTCCCTTTAGCTCAAGAAAATGCCATCTCTTTTCCTCCCCACAAGCCAATTCATTGTTGATTTTGCCCGGGTCTTAAAACCCCGTTCTCCTTTTTAGCTCAGCAAGACCAATCAGCAGTCGGGTGGAGTTCCTCTGTCCATGTCTATTTTCATATCTCGTGTTCCTTGTTCACATGGGAAAAATCCAACCAACTCCCCACTTTGGGGCCCTGTGCAACCTGGCTTCGTGAGTGGGCATGTGATTGCTCTGAGTCACGCCGGGCCAGACATGAGTGGAGGGGCGTCAGGACTTAGTGTTCAAGGAGCCTGAAGTTGGCATGACCTGGGCCCAACACGGAGCTTGTTTATGTCATAAGGCCTTTCCAAGGAAAAGAGGAGGAATCACTGCCTTCCAGGCTGTGATGAGCAGAAGGGTGCCTTTCTTCCTCAGAATTCCCTCTCGTTCAACAAGAACTTGACGAGATGCTCGGCAGTCATAGTCCCTTGCAGTTTATGATGCCTTTTTTTTTTTTTTTTTTGCCCTGTTGATATGTCTATTACTGTAACAGAGAAATGAACAGAATGCTGTGGGGAAAACAGATGATCTGAGGGGCAGATCCCATCTGGGGATCAGGGAAGACCTGACAGAGGAAGGGACCTGTTAGCTGGGTCGTAAAGGACAACAAGGAAGGGAGAGACATCCGGGCAAAGGGAGCAGCCCGTGCAGAGGCAAGGAGGCATTTAAAAGAACACGTGCTGGTGACACCAGGGAGAAAAGTTGGGTCCAGAACTGGAAGGGCCACGTGTGTTGCTGCAGGCAGTGGGGAGCTCTTGCTGTCTATTTTGCAGGAAGTTCACAGTGGAAGCTGAGCGGAGGCTACACCATTCTGTTCCTTGGACTCCCCTATGAGACAACTGACTTTTTAATATTTTATTCTTAAGGTCTTATGTCTACAGATTGGCCCAGTAGGGCTGAAGAAATTTAATTTAATGTCTAAATAGGGGATAGCACAGGTGCCACCACTCCTCCGTCCCTTGTCCCTGATAGGCATTACTGATCAATCATAACACTATTATGACCAGACCCCTGCTGGGTCTGGTCTTGGCCACAGATTTCTTCCCAAGGCAGAGCTCCAGGTAGCCACCACCATTTAGCTGAGGTGACACATGAAATGAGGCATGTTTGGCATTCTTGTCCAGGAAAATAAAACTGAACATTGACATTAGTTGGTTAAAACAGGCAGCACCAGGTAGGAAAGCTTAACGTAAAAGTTCCCAAGGAGTAAGTACTCAGAATAAATCCAAGATATTATTGGTGGAGAAGAATCAAGTTCACAACCTTGAGAAAGTACTTTTAGAATAAAGTACTTTGGGATTAATTTTCCTACAAAGCTACAGAATCACACAGTAATCATCATGCACCTGTCACTCTCTCTACCACACACTTGGAAATTATAAGCAATTTTCAAGTCCTTGCCATCACAGGTCTTGCCTTCCAATTTCCGCTTTCGCCCGCAGAATGAGAAGGGTGTTGCAGAGTCTGATGTAAACAAGAACTCATCTAGTTGGGGTTCCCAGGGGTGCAGGGGGCAGGGTAGGCAGATTCCTTATCTGGCCCAAGAAGGTCACTCCTCCCCTGGCTGGGAAAGAGTTGAGAATACATCTGAGCTCTACCCCCCTTCCCTTTCCCACTGGAGAGTTCCAGAATGCCAGTAGGGCTTATATCCTGAGGAAGATTTGGGTCTTGTGCTCCAGCTGCCAGTTGGCTTCCTTGTGGCTTTTGGCAAGCAGATAGGACATGGACATACCACGCTGGCCTTGTGATCCTCCCTTCTCTGTGCTTGATCCTTGCCCAGGGCCTGCCTTTCCTTCTCCCGCTTCCCCACCCCACCCTGGGCAGGGGATGGAAAGATACCGGTCCTGGGGTTTCAAACCCCCAAACCCCAAATTAGAACGGCCTGCAAAGTGCTGTGAGAAGAGGTCCCACCCCCTTTCCTTGCTGGGCAATGCAAAAAACCACATATTTGCTTCTCTTTCACCTGGATGTACAAAGCCCCACTGGGGTCCCAACAGGCTGAGAACCCATCACCTGGCTGGGCTCAGGACCTGTGCTAGTTCCCTTACCCAGGGAGGGATGGACTATTGCAAACCCCACCGGGACCCCTCAGGCAGGGTCATGCCACAGAATAGAAAGTTCATCTGTCATCACCGTTATAGCTGTGGGACACCCATGGGAAGCTCTTTCCAGACCAGGGCAGGGTCTCTGGCCACCTTGAGACTTAGTCCTGAGCCTAAACCTCAGTTTCTTTCTCTGTAGAAATGTGGGGTTTAACAACTGACTTTGCAGGCTTATCGCAAGGCTTGAAGACCATATGCAACGTGAGTCAACTTATAGGGTACCTGGCACCTGGCACGTGTGCTGGCTGTCATCCAGGCCAGTTCACTGACTCCAGGGAGTGTCCAGGTAGCAGGGGCAGCACACCCAGCTGGATGGTCCTCATAGCCCATGAGAGGACCAGGTGCTTTGAGTCCTCATTCATTTTTACCAGTGGCAGGGAGGTGGCTGTTCCGGCAAGAGGTAGAGTGGGAGCTTTTGCACGTGGAGGAGCCAGGCCAGGCCAACCCTTCAGCCCATGCTCACCTCTCAGGCCTATGAAACCATAAGCAGATCCTGGGAAGAAATTGGTTCAGCTATCTCCAGCCCTTGTCTCTGGGTCGGCGGCCTTCATGACACACACTCACTTGCCCACTTCCCTGGGCCACCTGAATTCCTGACGGGGTCTGTTTTCCTCTCCGTGTGGCCAGGTCAGGACCAGCAGTTCCTGCAACAACTGCCTGATACAAGCTGGGGCTGGACACTCTCGGTGAATGACATCAAAGCAGGAAAATTGCACCCCTGGCACCTCTCCACTTTCCTCTTTCAGTTTTCCTGCTCCTGGCCAGACTCCAGATGGAGACTCCTGCACCCCCAGGACAGGAGCTTCCGGGTTTCCATGGAGGGCTCTCCGGAGGGCCCAGAGCAGCAGCCTCTTGGGTCCTGAGGCCTCTGCTGCTCTGGCAGGTACCAAGCAGAGCTGGCCAAAGGATGTGGTTGCCCAGGCTGGCAAGTATTTAGGTACCCCTTAAAAATGAATTCCTCCAGGGTGCCGAGGAGATTAAGGAGAACCCAAATGGTGGGCGCCAGCCTCTCCTCACCAGCCCTGAACCATTCAGCTCTGGCCCTACATGCATCCAGCAAGCTGAAAGCTCATCAGAGTGTTGTCTCCCTCCTGTGAAGGGACCATCTTATGTTTTCAACATCTACCAGTGAGAACATTCTCTAGCCCAACGAGCTTGTCCAAAAAAATTCTTCCAACATCACTGGACTTTCCCTGAAAGCAACTCTGTTAAATATGTCTCATCATATTAAATTTCCATTGGGGTTTATGTGTCCCCTCTTACAGATGAGGCTCCTGGCAGCTGCCCAGCTGGCCACGTGCTAATAGTGCCAAGGATCCGAGATAATTCCTTTCTTAGAAACCCTAAGTGATTGCCCAGACAACATGAGGGCAGCTCCAGCCCATTGCAGCTGTTTTTCCTCATTGCCCTTCACTGCTGAAGGGACAAAGGATCATTTCTTGGCCCATCCAGAACAAAACAGAGATATCAAAGCAGGCACGTATCTGTCTGTGCCATGACTACTTAAAGAACCTCACACCTCGCTTCCTCGGCAGCGTGTTGAAAGATAGAAAAGATGGGGCCTCTACAGTGAGGAGGGGGGGATTGTTGGGCAGGACATATAGAAAGATGGCATGTTAGCAGTGAGAAATAATAACATAATTAATATAACCAATAGTTGCCATTCACTGAGCACTTAATTCATGCCTGGCTCTGGACTCACACTTAGCATTCATTATCCCATTCGGCCCAACCCGAAAAGGGATATTATTATTATTTTATTATTTTTAAGAATTATTTATTTATTTATGATAGACATGGAGTGAGAGAGAGAGGCAGAGTGTGTCACAAGCAGGCAGGAAGAAGCAGGCTCCATGCCGGGAGCCCGACGCGGGACTCGATCCCGGGACTCCAGGATTGCGCCCTGGGCCAAAGGCAGGCGCTAAAACGCTGATCCCCTATTATTTTAAAAGATTTTATTTATTTATTTGAGACAGAGAGAGCGTGAGCATGAGTAGGGGGAAAGGCAGAGGGAGAGGGAAAAGCCGATTCCCCATTGAGTGTGAGTCCAACATGGGGCTCGATCCTAGGACCCTGAGATCATGACCCAAGCTGGAGTGAGATGCTTAACTGACTGAGGCACCCAGGCGCCCCAAGAAAGGACATTATTATCCCCATGTTACGGCTAAGGAGACTGAGGCACAGGGAAGGTAAGTGAGCCTACAGATACTCAACCAGTAGATGGAAACACCTGGTTACATGCTGATGTTTGTCTGAATCCCTGACCTGACAGTCTGTTTGTGGTCAGCGGTCCTGGCTCTGCTGCTTCCTATGTGGTGGGGCCATGGGCCCACCTTTCCACCTCTACCTGTTTTCCTCAACTGTAGGATGAGGATGATGCTGTGATTGATTAGTAATGCCAGGGACAGAGGAGTGGTGGCACCTGTGCTATCCCCTGTTTGAGGATTTGATTAAATTTCCTCACCCCGACCTGGCCAGTCTGTAGGCATAAGACCTTTAAAACAAAACTTTAAAAGGTCAATTGTCTCCTACGGGAGTCCATGGGCTGTGCCCAGGACAGCGCCCTACACTCCCCAGAATGGTGTAGCCTCCGCTCAGCTTCCACTGTGAACTTCCTACAAAATAGACAGCAAGAGCTCCCCACTGCCTGCAGCAACACACGTGGCCCTTCCAGTTCTGGACCCAACTTTTCTCCCTGGTGTCACCAGCACGTGTTCTTTTAAATGCCTCCTTGCCTCTGCACGGGCTGCTCCCTTTGCCCGGATGTCTCTCCCTTCCTTGTTGTCCTTTACGACCCAGCTAACAGGTCTCTTCCTCTGTCAGGTCTTCCCTGATCCCCAGATGGGATCTGCCCCTCAGATCATCTGTTTTCCCCACAGCATTCTGTTCTTTTCCCTGTTAGAGAAGAGAGAACAGAAACGGACAACTCAGGCCGCAGCCGGCTGTCCCCCGTGAGCCCATCCGCCTCCACGGGGCGGGGACCACAGCGTGACCCTGCAGAGTGGCGCTGGCCCTGGCTCGCAGAAGAGTCTGGCTGAGGATTACGGAGGGAGCCAGTGTGAGGGTGAAGGAACTCCGGGATGTGGGATGTGCTGGGGAGTGACTGGAGGTTGTATCCTCACGTGTTTCAGGCTGCCAAGGGCGCGGCTTAAGTCACCCTCCTTGTGACCAGGGAAGAGGAGGAAGAGCAGTGATTAAATGTGCTTGATAAAACTTCTCTCTTTCGTGTTTGGAATAAAGGAGGGAAGGTTGAGATAAAACAGTGCTTGTCTGGTGTCGTTCATGACACAGCCGGGCTGCCTGTGCCAGCAGGGCAGGCCTGTGTCTCTGATCCATCCCCAACCCCCCCACCCGATGAGTGCAGGGGTGCAGGAGCTGGCACCGAGCCGGGCGCCGTGGGAAGAGCAGTCCCAGGTGTGGCAGTGGGACAGGGGCTGGAGGGGCCATTGCCACGGGGTGGGGGGGCGGGGATGGTGTCACGGGGAGGAGAGGCCCCAGCCGAGGCGGGGGGGGGGGGGGGCAGAGTGGGAGGTTTGTCGGGTAAGGAACAGCATGTGCAGGATGTGGCGCTGGGTGCACATATGGCCACCCAGCTGGAGCTTGGCGCTGAGCAAGGGGAGCATTCTGCTGCATTCCTCCTCAGCCAGATCCCCACCTCCGGGAGACGGAGTCCCCCCCATGCTCAGCACAGCGTTGGCCACTGTGGGGAAAACAGTGGGCTGTTCATTGGCCTGTTCATGTTTCTTTCCCTGGGGCCTGTTGACTTCATGTGTGTGTCTGTCTGGGTGGCATGAGGCATCTTTTGGGGGCTGTGGCCCCATCTTGTTCTGGGTGGCATCTGTGTCTGTCTGGGTGGCACGTGGCATTTTTTGGGGGCTGTGGCCCCATCTTGTTCTGGGTGGCATCTGTGTCTGTCTGGGTGGCATGTGGCATCTTTTGGGGGCTGTGGCCCCATCTTGTTTTCGGTGGCATCTGTGTCTGTCTGGGTGGCATGTGGCATCTTTTGGGGGCTGTGGCTCCATCTTGTTCTGGGTGGCATCTGTGTCTGTCTGGGTGGCATGTGGCATCTTTTGAGGGCTGTGGCCCCATCTCATTCTCGAACTCAGCTTCTCTGATGAACTGGAAGGAAAGGGAGGGAGGGCAATCTCTACCAAACCACTATCCTAGCCTATCACCTATCCTTTCTAGAATGGGGCAGGCAGACTCAGAGGAGTCTAGCCAGGGAGGCAAAGGGGCCCCCAGCAGCTGAATAAAGAGAAGGAGCTCGAGCACCATGCATGTCCCTGGGACCTTTCCTTCACCTACCCCACACAGCTGAGCTGGCTGGGGCCTCCTTGGGGCTCGTTGGCCTCCCAGCTTCTCCACCAAGTGGGCCCGGTGAGGACTTTGCTTGCATCATTGTCACCATCATCCTCTGCTGACCCTGCCCGAGTCCATGCAAGGCACCTGGCACCATGCCCTGGCATTTACCCCGAGGGCCTGCTCTCTGAGGTCCCAGAGCTCAGAAGAGAGAAGGGACCAACAGTGAGAGTCAACCGATGCATGGTTTGGATACGACCTGAAGCTGACGGGGAAACAGATATGCCCTGAGAAGTTATATGAAATGAGTGTCAGTCATAAATAATGTATGGCCTGACTCCAATGTTTGCTGTGCCCTGTGCCCCCTAACTTAGGTCCCGGAGCAGTGCTACTCAACAGAAATATAATGTAGGCTGTATATGTAATTGAAAAATTTCTAGTAATCACATTAAAAAAGTAATTAAAAACCCAGTTAAAATTAATTTTTTAAAAAAGATTTTATTTGTTTATGAGAGACACACAGAGAGAGGCAGAGACATAGGCAGAGAGAGAAGCAGGCCCGATCGCAGGACCCCAGGATCACAACCCGAACCAAAGGCAGACACACTCAACCGCTGAGCCACCCAGGCATCCCTGAATTTAATTTTAATACATTTAATCCAACATATCTAAAATATTATCATTTCAGCATGTAATCAGTATAAAAATTGTTTGTGAGGAATTTTACATTCTTTTCCTCATACCTTAAACTACAGTGTAGTAGCTTAAGCCACGGTGGAGCACATCCCCGTTCCGACTGGCACACAGGAGCACTCACTGCTGCGTGTCATTAGTGGTTATCGTATTGCCTGGCAAAGTCTCAAAGGCTTCAGCAAGTTATGCTGGGGTGGGGGGGGGCAGGATGGGGGCAGATACCTTCTCTGTGTCTCAGTTTCCCTCTCTGCCAAATGGGAATGATAATAGTACCTTGAGGTCCTACCTTTAGCACAGCCCCCCGCTCAGAAAGCCTTCAGCACGTGCTCATTCCTACAATCGGTATCCATATGCCTGAGATGTGGGGGTGAAAGGGACCCTGACCCTGGACAGGAGTGAAGTGGGTGACATGGGAGAAACCACCCATGGGATCCACTCCGGGGCTCCCGGACCCCCCAGGGGCCTGGACTCTGAGCGCCTCACCTGCGGTTCCTTTGCTCTTCATTGCCTTATGCTCTTAAGGAAAGCAACTCTCCTGTGGTGGTGGCTCCTGCTAACCCTTTGTCTCCTGGTCCCTGCCCTCTGGCTCTTTAGGACTTTCAATGTCTCCATTTCCAATAAGCTACCTGAGCCAAAGCACTGGAGGTGTGGGGTATTTACTAAAAGGAAAACCCCTCACTTCCCACTTCCCCAGCACTGCCTCGCTAGCTGGTTTGAGTCATGGGATCCGGTGTATTTGATCCAGATGCCTTCTGTTGGGCACCTATGAGTTGTGCCACAGTAAGCCCAGGTCATATATGTTATTCCCCATTTGCCCGGTGAGGAGAGCGAGGTGCAGAAGGTCTGGGTGGCCTGTCTGGTGGCACTGGGCCCCACTGAGCCTGGAAGTCAGTTCTCCTGATTCCTTTTTGCCACTCCAGGGAGAGAGGCTGGGAATACAGGGCAGGACGTCCTGCACGGCATTTCGCATGCGATCCCTTTCTCTCCCGTGCACACCTGGGACTCGTTAGGGGCTCTGCAAGTCCTGGTGTCCAGAGCAGAGTGGCCCAGCCTCACTGCACTCAGTGTCTGAGCTGAGAGCCGGGATCACAGGGAGGTCCAGACTGCCCTGGCTGGTCTAGCAGCGGGGAGGGGCTCTGGTTTGATTTTTAAAGCCCCCAGGTGAGGTGAAGGTGCAACCTGGCCTGAGAAGCCCCAGAGCTGCAGGCAGATCCTAGGGTGGGGGTCGGGGGATGCTCTCTGAAGCTTTCTACCTATGTGCGTAGGACATTTTGATACAATCTCATTTTTGATACAATCTCGTCGAACTGCAAAATTGCTGTTTTAGTTTCCAACTAACACATCCAGCAGTTAGGGTTAGATGACCCTCATCTTTTTCACTTAAATGGTCTCTGAGCCTCACTCGAGGGAGTGGGGGAGGATGTCTGTCTTCACATAGCACTTGGTAAATCATGAAAAAGATTGAAAACCTAACATCAAAAAATGTAAAAATATTAATTTTTGATATAGGTAATATACTCGTGTGGTTCAAGGAAAGATCGAGGGTGAAAATCCTCCCTCCCACCTCAGCCCCCCCATTCCAGTGCCCACCCCCACTCCCTTGCCTTTAATAGGCAATCATTCTGGTTTCCTTTGTAAATTTTAGTTTCTTCTGAAAATACAGGTAAGTAAAAAAAAAAAATACCCCCTCCCCCATTTTTTACACCCAAAGTAGCATATTAAACACTGTTCTGCACTTTCCTTTAATCCCTACATACCCTGGAGTTCTTTCTGTATCAGGACATAAAGAGCTTCCTCATTTTATTTTTTTTTCCAAACAACTGCACAGCATCATGGGGTGGATGGACCACAATGTCATGATTTACTCGGCCAGTCCCTACTGATGAACGTTTGGCTGTTTCTCATCTTTTTCTGCTACAACAAATTATGCTGCAGTGAATAAATAGCCTTGTAAGTGCATCACTTCACATGTTTTCAAGTCCGTGTGTAGGGTAAGTTCCCAGAGGTGAGATTACTGGGTGAAGGGGTATATGCATTTATAGTTTTGATAGATATTGCCAAATTGCCCTCCAAGGGGGTTCTCCCATAGGCTCTGTGTGAGGGAGCTTCCTTCTCCGCGAGCTCTCCAACAGAGTGGAGAGTTGAATGTTTGGTTTTTGGACAACTTGCTAGATAAACAATGTTATCTCAGTTTTCCTTCACATTTTCCTCATTATGAAGAAGGTAGAGAATCTTTTCACATATGTAAGGGCCATTTTTGTTTCCTTTTCTATGAATTTCCTTTCCTTTTTTTTTTTTTTTTAAAGATTTTATTTATTCATGAGAGACACACAGAGAGGCAGAGACAAAGGCAGAGGGAGAAGCAGGCTCCCTGTGGGGACCCTGCTATGGGACTCGATCCCAGGACCCTGAGGTCATGCTCTGAGCTGAAGTCAGACACTCAACCTCTGAGCCACCCAGGCATCCCTTCTATGGACTTTCTACTCATATCCATTTGTGTTGTCTTTCCTTAGCAACTCGTAAGAATTTGTACATTTTAGAGAGATTAGCCCTCTATCTGCGGTATGGGTTATAAATATTTCCTCCCAGAGTTTTATTGCTTATCATTTTTTCCATGCAGAAGTTTTAATTTGTGGTAGTCACATTGATTCATCTTTTCCTTTATGACTTCTGGAATTTGAGTTTTGGTTAGAGATGTCTACCCCAGCTATATAGAAATTCTTTTTTCTTCCAGGTTATGACTTCATTTTTTCTCAATTTAAATGTTTTTTTAATGTTTATTTATTCATTTGAGAGAGAAGAGAGAGAGAGAGAGAGAAATTGAGAAAGTGAGCAGGGAGGGCAGAGGGAGAGTGAGAACCTCAAGCAGACTACCTGCTGAGCTCAGAGCCCAGTGATGAGTGGCTCGATCTCATGACCCCGAGATCATAACCTGAGCCAAAACCAAGAGTCAGATGCCTAACTGACTGAGCCACCCAGGTGCCCCTGATCTGAATCTTTGATCAGTTTGGAGTTTATCTTTGTGTACAGTGTAGAGCAGGGAGCCGACTTTATTTTTCTCCAGTTGGCCATCCAGTTGGCCCCATACCATGTATCAATTCATACATATTTCCCTCCCTGATCTGAGATACCATATTTATCACATAGTTATAGAGGTAGAGGGGTCTATTTGTCACATTTTTCTTCTGTTTAATTGGGATATTTGGGCATAAGCCGTGACACACTGACTTAATTATTGGGAATAGATAGCATATTCTTCCTTATGGATCTTCTTTTTCAGAGTTTCTATGGATATTTTAGTTTGTTTATGGCTCCTTTTGAACTTTAGAATGTGACTGTCTGCTTCTGTCACTTTCTGCCCTAATATCTGTGGTTATTCTATAAACCAGTGGTTAGGAGTACAGGTTCCAGAATGAGATCGCTTGAGTTAAAACCCTACTTACCATTTACTCCAGGAGTTTGGGCACATTTCATAATTTTTTAAAGTTTCACTTTCCTCGTTGTTGATTTCATAAGGTATTGTGTTATGAGAACATTCACATGAAGAACTCAGCTAGCACTATTTCACTTACTATGTACTAGGTACAACAATTATTTCTGATGTTATTATTCTTATAATCATCAAAATGTCTCCATGACAAAATGTGCCCACATCAAGATAGCCATATCTCAATGTCACGTGTCACTGGCAGACGTGGGAGGGTACAGGGCTCCAGCAGCTCATAAGTGACCACAAAATTAGAGTGACGGGAATTCATGACCTTGGTCATGGAGGGCTCTGCGTGGGCTCTTGCCACCAGTGAGAGAGCTTTTTTGAGCCCCATGTGCCCTAAGATTTCACACATTGCAGCTTCTGGGGGCCAGGGGTGTTGTTGGTGGGACATGCTGTGGTCTTCTAAATCTCAGCAAACAACACCCATCTTCCCTCCTTCCTCCTCCTCTCAGTTTCTCTCCCCAACATGGAGAGGTTCTTTGATTAAGGGAAAGGGAGGCTGGAATAAGAAAAAGAATAATGACTATAATAGCATTGGCCCTATTTCACCTGCTTCACGTCTCTTACCATGAATCCTCCCAACAAGCCAGAAGGAAAAGCTGGGAGGAAATCTAAATCAACTTGGCCATTCAGCAACTGTCAGGTGTTTTGTTTTGTTTTGTTTTTTGTTAGCACACAGCTTCCAGTGATTGTGGTTGGGCTGGAATTCCACATCTTCTTGCTACTTGGATATGCAAGGCAATGAGTGTGAGTCTCAGAACAGATTCTGCTACATGGAAACTGCAGGTAAGAGAGGGATGAAGCAGAAAATCTGTCTCTACAAGCTCTGTGCTCCCTGCTCTGACTTCGGCGCTTGGACAGGCTCTGTGCATAAAAACATTCCAGGTGGAGGACATGGTATTTTGGTGAAAGGACCTGCCACCCTTCAGGGCAGATCAGATGACGGACCCCTCCATGAAGTACAAGGCGGGGCACACAGGACCAGAGGAACTGGATTGCGCGCCAGCACTCTGTCAGGCGGCTGGGTTTTTGGATTCTTGAACCCTGATTATGCAAAGGCTAGAATGCTGGACAGTCTTCCCAGCTAGCCCCCATCTCCTGAACCTGTCACTTCACCCACGACGAGTTTGTCTGACCTTCATGAGGTTAGGCTACAGACTCTGTGGTGCAAATTTAGATATAGATATTTGAAGCTCTTAGGAGCACCTACTAGAAGGTGGATCCTTGATAAGGAACTGCAATTACTAAGAGTTGCCTTCAGGTGAAATTGAAAATAAGCTACACATAGACATTTACTTCACATTTTTTATACTGAAGCATTTTAAAGTAAGTAATAGATCAGATAATAGGGACATATTTTAATCCTGACTTCATACATAGGGATACAAAGCCTCAGGAAGGGAAAGCAACTCGCCCAAGTTCACTTAGCCACCAAGTGGGGTGTCAGGATTGGAAGCCAGGTCTCTGCAAGCCCAAAGCCTAGGCCTCTGCCTGAGTCTCCATTGTTCTTGGTCATGGGGTTAGTTGGGGGATGGCATCCCCCTCCCACCCCTCCCCCTGTAGGACTGGGAGAGGTTTAGGTGACTGGGACTGGGTAGGTGTTCTAATTCTGGGGTTCAATATTAGGAGCCCAGAAGCTTGCAGCTCTCAGCCAGATTCCCCGCATTGGCTTTCTGAGTCATGAAGGTGATATTTTGGTTCCTCTCCTCATTCCTCTTTCACCATTTGTTAGGACCTGGCAGGGAAGTGGGGGATGCAGGGTGGTATGTGGGGCTCTGTGAGGGGGTATATTGGTGCCATCCCAGGGCAGTGAAGCCAGTTTGGAAGATAGATCACCACTAAGTGAGAGAAAATGAGGGATTTGTAGTGGAGTTGCCAGATAAAGTATAGGATGCCCAGTTAAATTTGAGTTTCAGATAAGCAATGAATAAATTTTTTTTAGTATGAGTATGTTCCAAATATAGTATATGATACACTTATACTAGACAAATTATTTCTTATTTACCTGAAATTTCAATTAGCTGGTGCCCTATATTTTTATTATTTGTTAACCTTAGTTTCCTTTGGCAACCCTAGCCTCCGGATATTTCTCAAGCACAATGTGGGGAGAGGAGAGAAGATGGGCTCTCTAAATCTCTTAGAAGGCCCGAAGCTAACAAACCCTGAGTGTATGGGCTTGGGCAGTAAGGGAATTTACTATTGGTCATGAGTCCAGAGGCAGAGAGTCCCCTGAGCTCCAGCTCTACCTGCTTTGAGGTTCTTTTAGCTTGGCCTTCAGGATGGTGCCCCTCAGGGTCACTACACGGATGCAGTATCCCCAGGTGCCACATCCATATGTTTGCCATATGGTGGCCATTGCTTCCCTGCAAGCCACCCTTGACCAGCAGCCCTCCATGCAGGCTTGCATATCATTGGCCAAAGTCAAGGATTTACCCCAAGGGACTGCCATGATTGGCTGAAAGCAATTAGACCCGCCTCTTGGGGAACTGGCCTCTTCAGATACCTGTTTTCTGAGAGGAGAGCTGGTACCTGAGCTACTTGAGGTTCTCCAGGTTCTGAGATGGCCTCCTGCTCCATGGATGGTGGGGGAGGGGGGGGCAGGGCAGCGTGAGAGGAGCTTCCAGGGCTTTCTCTTTTGGCCTCTGACCACTAACCTCTGTAGGTGGGTGTCCTGCAAGTCAGTGTTTCTTCCAGCACCCCTGGGAGTGCTAGTTTCAGATCCCAGGTGCAAGGCCTTTTACCGTCCCTCTGTTTCACATGTACATCCCTGCTTTTCCTTGAGCCTACCTCACCAAAAATGACCCACATTCTCTTGTGGTCTCTGTCCTCTGCCCCTGGGCAATTCCCTACTGGTCTGGAAGCATGTCTCTGAAGGACAGCTGCTAGTCCTGTGTCCCCATTGAAGCGCTTGTGAGAGGTGGATCCCTGTGGCCCTTTGCTGCAGCCTTAGACAGCTAGCCTTGGGGCAGTCCCCCACCCCTCCTGCCTCCCTCCACAGACTGAGTGCCTCATTTTCCCCTGTAAGGAGCACAGAGGCTGGCACACAGCAGATGCCCGACTGTTAACTGAACTGTCGGAATAGGCTCAGCTCCAGGAACTTGGGCTGGTTGGGGGTTAGTGTCCAAGGCCATAGCCACCTGTGGGCCTGTCTCTGGTTGGTCCAGCAGTCAGTGGAGGCTGCTGGGGTAAGATGTGGTTCTAACTCCCTTCTAGATTTAGAGCAGGAAGTCCGTGCAGAGGAGGCCCCTCATAGAGGGTGAGGAAGGTAACAGAGAAAAGCTAGAATGTTCAGGCTAAAGCTATTTGGGCCTGGTAGTGATGGGAGCAAGGCCTCCTGGGGAGGTCCCCCCTCTCCCTCTCATTCCTGCACACACCCTGGCCTGGGGCTGAAGGAGCTGTGACTTTGAAGCACCTTAGCAGCATGAGTCTTGGGCTGTTTGAGCTCTTGTCTCCCCTGGTAGACCTTAGATGGGGAGGCCCCCATCTCCTTAACCTTGGCTCTTACTGATGCAGGATGGGTGAAGGGGTGCTAGGAGACAGCTGCTTCCACTCCAGAATCCACCTGCAGACAGACCTGGGTGCTGGCGACAGACAGACCAACTGACAGACCCCCAACTTGATTCAGTTTGATGAGTATTGTCAGAGGTCACTCTGTGCCAGACTTGGGGGCAGGGGTATCTCCAATGAGATCTAACTCCCACATTTATTCAGTACTGAACGCCAAGGATCAGACTGAGTGTTTTATGTGCTTTAATCTCTTTTAACCTCATGACAGCCCTGTGAGACAGGTACTATTTTTACGCTCATTTCCATTTTACAGATAAAGAAACTGAGAGATTTAGTCACGTCACAGATACACAGTGAGCAACAAGGTCAGGGTTCGAAGTCAGGCCTGTAAGCTTGACCTTCCAATCTGTCCTTGGCCTTGAGGTGCTCACTGTTGCTGCAGGGAGAACAAATGAACTTCCCCTCTAAAGGGGTAGGAACACAAGGAAGGCTGTTTCTTTCTGTGTAGAGGCAGAGGCCCCCCCCCCCCCAGATGGTCCAACCACCCAACCCAACAGCTGGGCCCAGGTATTCTCACCCCAACTTGGTTCTTCTTTCTTTACTCTGTTTCTCTTCTAGGCTCTCTTCTCTTGCAAGGGGAAGATGGGGAGGGTCAGGAGATGGGGGTAAAAGGCCACACAAAGTCGGATGTGTTTGGGGAAGCAATGGTTTCCCTTGTCCTTCTAGCTCCTGAGGAGGCTGTGATCAGATAGAGGAAACTCTTAGGCATGTGCAAGAGGCGTGGAGGAGCAACCCAAAGGTGGGCCCTGGGGGCATGCCCAGAATGTATGAGGTGATGTCAGAATATTGCACAGCTAATGACTCCTGTTGAGTCAGGCATTAACCCTTGGGTAGCTAGACTGTGGAACAATCCAGAAGGTCATGTGGTAGAGGCTGGGGCAGAAGGTACTAGGGGAACTGTCTCAATGGGCATACAAAGTGTTCAACATATGAACACCCAGTGTGGTTGTCTGAATGTCCCGGCAACATGGCAGCTCTGGTCTGGGACGCTGCAGGAGGACAGGCCAGTGTTTTCATGGGGTGCAGGCTGTTCGGACATGGCTGCTTCTCTGGCCAGCACATGAACTGATTCTTTTTCCCATTTGGCTCTCAAAGGGCTTGGTAATGGAATTGATGAAATCTGAATGAATTGGTTGATGCATCATGACTAAGCTTGCAGTGTGCCAAGTGTCCCCCAGGAGAGGCCCTTGGACAGCAGGACTAGAGTGCCAGGACTGCATGGTAGAGGCCGTTCCCACGGAGAGCCACCTGCTCTGAGTTCTAGGAGGGCTTGGGGGGTTGGGGGGAATTGTCACGTGCATTTGTGGCCTCTGGCCTGTAACAGTCTTGCTGGCCTAGTTCTATCACTGGTGGTGGATGGATAACTCAGTCCGCACCACATGCTTCACTTTTGGATAGCTTCAGTGACCCCTCCCAGGTCCTGTTACTGATATCCTTTTGACTTCCTAGGAAGCTCCATATGATGGGTTTTGTTTAACCCTAGGGAGCCTCGTAGGATAATTCTCATTTCCTTTTCATGGAAACTCTGGTTCAAGTATGTTCACGGAGCCCTTAATCGTTTCTTTTCCTGTCTCCGCTCTCCCTCTGCCTCCTTCCTACATCCATTCCTCTCCAGGGAGAATGTTCTCAATTTTATTAACTGTTCTTCCTGTGGTTTTTATGTCTAGGTCCTTTTGCCAAGCTAATCAATGGATATAAGATTTATGCATCTTACCTGCCATGGATTCTTTTAAAATCTTGTTTGCATATTAATGTAGTAACCAAGAGCGTTTATTGAGATTGAACTGTTTGCCACAATACTTCCTGTTCATTTTCTCTTTAATTTCACAAAGACCTTCTGAAGCTGATACTACTAGTACCCCCCACCCCCCCTTTATAGATAAGATTGAGGTGGGGGTAAGTATCTACCCTTGTTCAAAGTTACACAGCAAGTGAGGAGGTGGAACTGGCACTGGACCTGGAACTCTAGCTCCAGGGCCTGTGACCTTGACCCCAGGTGTGGCCTACAGAGTGCTGGCAATTGCTCGGCCAGTGTGGGTAAAGCTGAATTTCAGGATCCTGGGATCCTGAGGGAGTCGCATGTACACTCAAGTTGGAGAAGCTCTGGTCAAGCCTCCCTGAAAGGAAATGGGTCCCTTGACTTCTACGGCCACTGTCTAGGAGAACCTTCAAGTTTGCTAGTCACGACCTCCCTCTGCCCTGGTTGACTTGTCCTCAGGCTCCTCCTTTCCTCGGTAGGCACATTTTGTCAGAATGATGGTGTGATGGTTAATTTTGTGTCAACTTGGGTAGGCCATGGGACCCAGATATTTGGTCAAACATGATTCCAAATGTTTCTATGAAAGTTTTTTGTTGACATTAGCACTTGATCAATCAATATTGAGTAAAACAGATTAGCTTCCCCTAATGTGATTGGGCTGCATCCTATCAACTAAAGGCCTTCATAAAAATGCCTGGCCTCCTCCTGAATAGAAAAAGACTGAAGAAGAGGAATTTCTGCAGCAGACTGGTTTCCAACTCAGACCATGCTATCAGCTCTTCCTGGGGCCTCCAATCTGCCAGCCTGCCCTGCAGAGTTGGGACTCGTCAGCTTCCACAGTTGTGTCAGCCAGTGCCATAAAATCAATCAATCGATCTCTCTGTCTCCACATATGGTATATATATGCATTTTTTAAAAAAAGATCTTATTTATTTGAGAGAAAGAGAAGCAGAGGGAGGAGCAGCAGAGGGAGAGGGAGAAGCAGGTTCCCCACTATGCAGGGAGCCTGATGCAGGGCTCTATTCCAGGACCCTGAGATCATGACCTGAGCCAAAGGCAGGTGCTTAGCCAACTGAGCACCCTGGTGCCCCACATACGTTACATTTGATTGGTTCTGTTTTTGTGGAGAACTCTGGCTGATATACATAGCCAAGGACTACTCAGGTACTTTGATTATTTTGCTACCTAGTCTCCAAGCTGAGCCAGTAACCAGGGCCGGCTTTGATCATGGGTACAACAGGCAGCACGAGTTGAAGAGTGAAAAGAAAATTCTCCCATAGTCTCTCTTCCTGATGCTTGAAACTCCATGTTTAGCAACTACTTTTGGGGGGGCCTGTCTCTTCTCTAACACTGTCTGGCAAAAGGCCCCCCACGTTCCGCCTTTTGGCTGCAATCTCTGGATTCAGTGCCAAGAGGGTGAGTGGCATTAGGTTCCCCCTATATTACTTCCCATCAGCCTCCCAATCTTTGATGTGGACAGGGACGTGTTCCCAGTGGCAGGTGGAGTGCTGCCCGGGAAGCCCGAGAGCTGCTCCCTAACACTTCCTTCTGATTGCTGCTCCTGAGTCCCTCCTGTTCAGAAATTCCCAATCAGCTTCTGGCCAGCAGTTGAGGTTAACCTGATGCATCTCTTCTCTGGTCTTACAGTGAGCTTGGCATTCCCACTCAGCTCCGTCCTCCCCCTTCCCCCATGAGTTGGGAGTCTCAGGCCTCAGCAGGAGGGAACGGAGGTATGGAATCTTCTGTGGAAGCTCTGGCCCTGCTGAGTCCCTGGGCTGCTGGGTCACAGGGCCTGAGCTAGATAGATGGTTATGCTTTAGCTTTGATGCTAAACTTGATACCTTCCTCTCCCTGCTCTGGGAATTGGGTGTAATAGGACTGTATCTCCTGATATCCCTGAGAAATACCTCTCAGGAGGAAAATTCTGGGCTCTGGGTCCTCTCTTTGGTGCTAGATCTCAGAAAGCTCCAAGCCACAAATGCTGAGAAGTCCTGCTTTTTTTTTTTTTTTTTTTTTTTTTTTTAAGATCTTATGTATTTATTTGACAGAGAATGAGAGAGAGAAAGGGAGAGAGAGAGAGAGAGAGCACAAACAGGTGGAGGAGCAGGCAGAGGGAGAGGGAGAAGCAGGTTCCTCACTGAGCAGAGAGCCTAACCTGGGGCTTGATCCCAGGGCTCATGACCTGAGCCAAAGGTAGATGCTTAACTGTCTGAGTCACCCAGGTGCCCCTGAGAAGTCCTGTGTCTAAAGCGGTGAGCAGCCATGGGTAGATACAGCACACATTCTCTTTCTTTTCTCTGGAGCCAGGATTTATAGTTTGGGGAAGGCCTGGTTCTAGATTTCAGTGGTGATGGATACATGCAAAGGGAGAGCTTGACTATTTCTCCAGGAGATGGTTATTATTTCTGTGTACAATAATGAGGTGTTTCTCACCGTATAGCTCATGCTGTGCTCTGCTTGCAGAGTGTGGACAGTGGCATAAATCTGGACCCATACATTGGCTCTGTAGTCATACTTCACCACCTACACCCATGCCTACAGGGTCCATGGTTCTAGATCCTCCTGAGCCCCTCTCTTTGGTGACCAAACTCCAGGATGCTTCCCCCTTGACTCTGCCTTCTCAATCAGGAAAGATCTGGTGTCAGACCAACATTCAAACCAGACTAGTTAAGAGAGAGAAGGGCCAGTTCAAGAGAGAGGCAAGTGAGGCATTAGTAGTTTGCCTATCATGTGCCAGGTTGTACTTTTTCACTTAATTTTTTTTTTTTTATTTTCCCTCCTTGGTTCTGTAAGTTGTTATTTTTTCATCATATTTGGAATGTTTTTCAATTATTTCTTAAAAAATGTTTTTCCCTATCTCACTCTCTTCTCTTTTAGCGCTTGAATTATAGATAGATGAAGCCATATAATACTGCCCTACTGGTCTTTGAGGCTCTATTTTTCTTCAATCCCTTGTCTCTTTGTTCTTCAGACTAATAATTTCTATAGATCTGTCTTTTCACTTACTGACTCTTCTGCTATTTGAAGTTAAGCATATCTAGTGAAACTTTCATTTCAGCAGTGATAATTTTCAGTTGTATAATTTATATTTCGTTCTTTTTTAAAAATAGTTTTCATTTTCCTTCCTTATGAGATTCCCCATATGTGCATTTATGAAGGCAACATTTTCCTTTAAGCCCTTGAACACTGGTGTCTCATCTGTATACATTTCATGTTAATGAGGAATTAGAGAGCTCTCAGCATTCTGGCTGGGTCAGAGCTCCAGCATTCCCCAGCACTCTTTGGCTCATATCTCTGTTCAGCTTTCTTTCTTTCTTTTTTTTTTTTTGGATCTCAAGGACATTATGCTGATTTTATTTTATTTATTTATTTTTTAAATAAATTTATTTTTTATTGGTGTTCAATTTGCCAACATATAGAATAACACCCAGTGCTCATCCTGTCAAGTGCCCCCCTCAGTGCCGGTCACCCAGTCACCCCCACCCCCCGCCCACCTCCCCTTCCACCACCCCTAGTTCGTTTCCCATAGTTAGGAGTCTTTCATGTTCTGTCTCCCTTTCTGATATTTCCCACTTATTTTTTTCTCCTTTCCCCTTTATTCCCTTTCACTATTTTTTATATTCCCCAAATGAATGAGACCATATAATGTTGGAGGGTATTATGCTGAGTGAAATAAGTCAATCGGAGAAGGACAAACATTATCTGGTCAGCTTTCAAACCTATAGCAGTCACTCTCTGGTAAGGACTAGATCATCTCATCCCACACACATAGGGCCTAGCCCTCAGCCCAAGACTTCAAGGGAACTCCATAGGGACTTCTGCCCTGACTCTGTGCAGTGTTCTCCTCCATGGTGCGTGTCCTGCAGAATTCGGCTGCTTCAGCTGTCTTGGTGTCTAATAGCTGCCTCTTAAGCTTATTGAAACTGACATGTTCTCCTTAGATTCAAGTTCATCGCATCAAAATTGGGAAATTGTCCCTAGAAAGGGAGGAGGGGTGGTTACAAGTTCTTATCTTGTTTCTTCCAACATAACACCTAAGACCGTTTGCATTTCATTTCCCATCTCCTATCTTGGGCTATAGGGGTGCATGGGTTCTCCAGCTTTCCTGGTTCTCATACCATATAGCACCTTGCTTCCCAGTCCAGCTGATTGGTCACATGATAGGTGCTATTTATTGTGATGGGTGATGTTTATTGAGTACTGGCGATGTTCCAGGCACTGTGATAAATGCTATACACACATTTCTCATTCTCACATCTGTCCCTTGAGGGAGCTGTCCATATAACCCTCACTCTAAGGAAAGGGATGGGAGGTTTAGAGGATGAAACAGCTGTGGTTACAGGGTTGGGAAATGGCACAGTTGAGACTTGAATTCAGGATGGTTTGATCTCATCCCATGCTTAATTATTCATTGTATTGCTCTGTTTCTACACATCTCCCCTCAGCCCAGCCTCTTTGTCCCTAACTGGCCATATTAACCACGTAAAGCACAAAACTCAGGTCATAGGAAACCAGTTTCCTCTGGTACTTACTGCTCACATTTCTGCCAGTGAACAATATAGTATTAACTTTAACCTCTGTCTCAAAGACCATCCCCTACATCCCTACGCCCCCCACATACTCTCTCCTTTCCCCACCCTGGCAGCCTTCAATCAAGTAGTTTCCGGCACCATCTCTGTGCACCACACTGTCCCAGGGATCCTGCAAGATATGTGAGAACAATTTGTAACATAAAGAGGCCTTCAAGATACTTAATCAAGTCATCCATTGTACAGAGGAAGACTGCATCCCAGAAGGGGCAGGGCCTCACCAAAGGCACGTGGTCAGTTGCCACAACTGACCATGTCATGACCTGGTCAGTGCCAGGACTAGAACCTAGCTAGAACAGATTTCCAGGCCTATCTGTTGAAATTCAGGAAGCAGATGTCACAGTCAGGCTAGTAATTAGGGAGAATTCAATGAGGGGACTGTTTACCAAGCAGTGGGTTGGGTTAAAGGACACCGACAAGGATGGTGAAGGACCCCAAAGTTAGTAAGAGTGGGACGCTATTTTCACACCTGTGCTGAAGGGCTCAAGGTTCCAGTTCTGGACACAGGAGAGAGCTATAGTGAAGGAAGGTGCCACCTGACAGGAGCTGTGGCCTTGTGGAGAGGAATACAGCCACCAGCCAAGCCATGACCCATCAAGGAGGTTGCTGGGGAAATCGATACACTGACCTCTCTCCCCTTTCACCTTCTGATCTCCTGTTAGCACCTCCATTGACTGAAACCACCTGGAAGCCAGCTACCAGGGAAACTTTGTTGATGCAGCTCATGGAGTTCAGTCTCCCATGACAGAGAATACAGCAGAGAAGGAATTTGGAGGGGCAAATGATGAGTAGCCAGCATGTCATACTAATAATGCTTGTGCCTCCTCTGCTCCAGAAGACAGTGTCTCGACTCTTCAGAAGTTCCTATGTCCGGATGGAGGGACAGATGTCAACAGGTAACCAAAGCCCAAGACTGAAATGCCAATATGGAGCACAGTAGAGGGGATGTGCGTCTGCCCCAGGAATGCTGGTGGAGTTCTCAGGAAGCTACCTCCTTAGATCAGGCTTGTTGCTCTCTTCACCTGTGGGGAGAGAAAAGGGATACCCTCAGCGCAATTGAAGTAAACAGGGATTTATTGAGTGCATACTCTTGGTCAGGTTGGACTGCTAGAGATGTATTAACTCATCACTGCCTTTGCAAAATTCAAAATCTGATGAGCAAGGCAGATAGGTGACCCACACAAACATCAATTTCCTGCACTGGGGGTGGGGAGGAAAACTCACTTCCTGACTCACCAGCCCCCAAGGTGAGACATCCTCCTCCTGGCCCCCTCATGGTGCTGGGTGTGTACCTGAGCTTGGCCAGGCTTTGATGTAGGACTGTTGGAGAGCTCTGCCTTCTGTTCTCATGCTCTAATCAAAAAAGAGAGTCTTGATGTGTGGTCCTTATGTGAATGATCATGGTCTAGGGGAATTTGCCAGGGTAGACACTTTCCAGTTTGTTCTGCATATATTATACAGCAGAAGCTCCCAAGGCTCAGACACCTTTGTCTCTGACAGTGTGACAAATGTGCATAAGTCACAGAGAAGATCCCCGAATGTCTTAGGAGCATGCACTGGAGGTTTGTGGCTCTTTTCCTCTTGAGGGGTGCGTGAGAGGACACTTTTAAAACCCCAAACCTGTGTTGATGATATAGTAATGAAAATAGCTAAAATTGATTGAGCTCCTTCATGTGCCACTGACTTTGTTAAGTGTTATCTGGGTGCATTCTTACCAAAGCCATATGAAGTAGGTACTAGGAGGAAGGTGGATCTTGAAGGCTTAGGCCAACATCACACAGCTTATACATGGCAGAGCCAGAGTGCTGCTCGACCCCGTCTGCCAGTGAAGTGTTACCTGGATGTTACCTTTTACCTGGTGCTAAAAGTGGTGTTGGCTCTCAGATGTGCATCATTCACTGCTCATAGGATCTAAACCTCTTGTTTACACATGTGATGGACTCACTGATCCTTCCTACCCAGGCTCTCTTTTGATGTGTATAGAACGTGTGGGAAGGCTGAGCAGACCTCTGGAGGGCAACCCAACTCAAATAAGCCCCCTGAGAAGCAAATAAGGTGGAAGCAGCCAGGAGACCAAGGATGTTAGGAAACTTGGCTGCCCAAGCTTCCGTCCCCTCACACTATGAACCATAAGCAAGAATCAGAGGGCAAGCAGGGTTGATATCAGATACAATGGGTGAGAAGATAATCATCTTTCAAAGTACAGATGCCCTTCCTTGAAACATGACCTCATCACTCTTTCCTTTCCATCTGACCTGCTTGGGCAAGGAAGCAGGATGTGCCAACCAACCCTCTGGTTTACATCCTTCTCTGCTGGGTGTGGTGTCCCCGGGGAAATGACCAAGTCTATTGACCAGGGATCCATTCAGTCCCTTTTAGGGTGTATCTGGTCTTCACAACAACCTGGTATGGAGAGGAGCTCATCATCCCTGGTTTAGAGATGAGGAAGCTGAGACTCAGAGATGTCGAATCACCTATTCAAAATCACCTAAATGAGTCCTGTGGTTTATTTTGCAAACTTCTGTTGAGTGCTGGTAACTCCAGGTCCTGTGTTAGGGGACTAGGATTCAGAGATGAGCCGGCCCTGGTCTCAACCCTGTCCTCCAGGGAGCCTGGGTGCAGAGGGCAGTGTTGGCACATTTTCCAGTCTCCTACCTCTGTCTTCAGTCAAACCATTTCCTGAGTACCAACTTTGTGGGAGGTGAGGGGCAGCTATTCAACTGCATCATTCCTGCTCTCCACGAGCTTCCAGTTTCCTGAGAGCGGAGAATTATGTGTGAACTAGTAACCAATGCCATTAGGCCAGTTCAGTGCTACTTAAAAAATTTAAGAAGAGGTCAGACAGCTCCTGCCTGTGGGTGGTCTTTAGAGGCGTCAGAAAGAAGGTGGGATTTAAGCTGCTTTCTGTAGGAAGAATGGTCCACGTTCAGGTAGAGAGGCCATTAGACAGCACTTTAAGGAGGGATGTCCTAACAGCTTAGAGGCAGGAATGCAGGGAACTTGTTCTGGAGATGGGGAGGCCAGCCTGGCACAGCTGAGGACAAGAGAGGAGGGTGGCAAGGGTCTTTGTACAGGAGAAAAGGGAGATGTGCTGGGTTACAGAAGGAAGTTCTCAAGTTGGGTCCTGTAGTGGGGAGAGAGGAGACTGGAATGGCAGCTCTTGAGGGATGGTCCTGTTCTCTAGGTTCCTAGGCTTAGCACTAGTGTCCTCTGTCTTCTAGGCCAGATGTCCTCTGGACTCGGCTTCAAGCTATGTTATCCTGGGGGTTCTAGTGGACTCTCGTAGTCTTCAGGGTATCCCCAACTCTCCTGGTGATGGGGGAAGGATACTCAGGATCTGGGTTGGGCAGCATGAATACATATCCAGGGCCCATGTGATCCAGCCCCTGCTGACCTCCCTGACTCTTTGTTCCACCCCAACCATGGCTCATGTCACTAAGACTTCACCACACTGGCTTTCTGTCTATCCATCTAGCAGACTGAGCTCTTCCTGAAACATGGCCTTTGCACTTGCTGTTTCCTCTACCTGGAATGCTTTTTTTCTAGCCAGGCACATGTCTGGCTTATTCTGATCCTTCTGTTTTGGCTTTGGGTATCACCTCTCAGAGTGGCCTTCCCTGACCTCTCCATCTAAAGTAGGTCTCTCCCAACATTCCACTTACTCTGTTACATCGCACTCTTGTTCCTTACCTTGATAGTACTTACTACCTGCTATAATTTTCCCACTTAGCAATAAGTTTATTCCCTCTAGAGTATAAGACCTGTGAGGGCATGGATCTGTTCTATCTTGTTTCCCTCCCAGAACGTGCCTGACATAGTAGATGCTCAATTAACATTTATTGAATGGATGAATGAGCCCTACTTCTCCCCAGTTTCCTCTGAACATGCTCAGAAAGTACAAAGCGTGGACTGGGCTTGGGATGTCTGTGGACCTCCTGGAATTATGAGCAAGCTTCTATATTGTATTCTCTCCCCTGAGAAGTAGGTTGGTGGTAATCATTAGGGTTCTTCACCAAATACTTCTGGCTCTCCATCTTCTGGGCAAAGGGTAGAATTACACTTCCTTGGCCCCTTTGAAATGAGGCACTGCATGGGAACTTGTTTTGGTTTCTGAAATATGAGAAGTGTCATATGTCACTTTGGAGCAGATGTTGTCAGAGCCAATGTGTGATTCATCATGTGCCTGTCCTCCAACATGATGAATATGTACTTGTATATTGAGATGGAGGGTCTATCATCAGGGTCTTTGAATGACTACAATAAGCCCCGCTGACCCATAGTGGGCATGTAGCAGGAGTATGAAGTAAACTTTGGTTGTGTTAAGCCATGGAGCTTTGGGACTTTTAGTTATCACAGCACAGTCTAGCCATGGCTGGTAAAGAACCTTTCATTTTTATTAGGTTCTCAGAGGGGAATATTGGCCAAACAAGGTCAAGAAACACTGGCTCAGGGGTCAGCTAGAAAGATGTAGAAGTACAGGGAAGGCGAAACTCATATTTGTTACATGCCTCATTCTGTGCCAGACACTTCACTGGGTGCTTCACAGATATGATGATGTTTAGTCTCTACCTTGTTTGGTAGCTAATGTGAGCCCCATTTTAGACATGAAACTGAGGATCCAGGAATTCAGGGCATTGCTACTCAAAGTGTGGTCTGCAGACCAGTAGCATTAGTATCGCCTGAGAGCTTGCTAAAACTGCAGAATTTCAGGCCCTTGCCCAGTCCTGCTCCATTAAAACCTATGTTTCCAGGTGATTCGTGTGCACATTAACGTTGAAGACACATGGATTTGGGGGACTTGCCTGGCATTATCTAGCTAGCTTATGGCAGATATGAATAAGGGACCCAGGAAGTCATCATTCAAGAAATGAGAGTGGTTCTTCCCTCAAACCCTCACATGAGGTGAAGACAGGGATGTGCAGCACGTGGGTCAGGCATCTGAATCTCTCTCCCAGCCTGTGTTCATTGGCTTCACATCTTCAACCAGTTAGAGTGGTTGATAGTAATGAAAGCCATTTACTGACTTAGAAAACCATCCAGAACGTGTGTCCAGGGCTGACGGGTGTGTGTTCCTTCCAGCTTGGTGGATCACAGAGTGAACACTGGTGGTAGGCTGGGGTGGGGTCAGGCGCAGCATCCATGCTGGGGAAGTCTCACTTCCTGTACATGTGATATGGCTAGAGAGCTGGAACAGCTCTTTGATAATGGCAGCTGCATGTCTTGGTGCCTCTATGGATGGCAGTGTTGGGTCCTCTTGGCTTTGAGCTTGGTGCCTGCCTGGACCATGAAGTTCCCTGACTCCCTGGAACCGAATTCTCCGGAAGGTCTCTCACCCAGTGCCTGGGTGTGTGCTGATGGCCTGAATACAATCTTGGTAGCCTGTCATTCCTGGCTCTGTCTTCAGGGGCTGGGCAATGCTGCTCTGTTATGACATCTAGATGAGGAAGTGACCAGGAAACGGTGCCTGGAGAAAGACTGCACTCCCTGGGCACATGACCAGGGCAGGGCATCTGGGAGAGGCAGATTCCTGTGGCCTGTGGCCCCTGGCACTGTTATCAGTTGGTGGCCTTCATCTCCAAGGAGCCACAGTAGAGTTGCTGAGGAAATCAGATCTCTTGGGCCGAGGAACCAAATTCGGCTTCTCTGCACTGGAATGACTAGACTGCCCTCCGCTCTTCTCTCTCCAGATATCTAGATTTTCTGTAAAAAAAGGTGCAACTTCCTCTCCCTTGGTTAAGATCTGGTTACCTATTCAGCGAAGAGAGGAATTTCATATCACAGGGGGGATTGATTAATTCAACAAATACATATCGCGTGCCTGCTGAGTGCCCAACTGGGAGTACAAACAGTAACAAAGGCGCTTCTGATCTGGTTGGGCGCTGGACTGGTTCAGGTATAAAGAAGAAAACAATGGTGCCTTGTCTTGCGCTGCACGCAGTCCAGGCAGGTAGGGTTTCACGTCTCTGTGATGTGGACGATCGAGGTGCAGGAAGAACATTCCCTACACCCACAGGAGTGCGATGGCAGCGCAGGCCAGTGGCTCAGACCTGCATCCTGGTTCTGGCTCTACCATTTGCTCCCTCAGAGCATCATCCGTCAGATCCAGAGAGCTGTAGTACCTGGCGGGGAGGAGGAGGGACAGCTCTGCTTGACCAGGGCCTTCCTATCAGCTGACTGTCGGGCTAAGGCACAGGGATTACTGGAAGCTTGCATCAGCTGGTGCTTGGGGGATGTTAGGTGGAGAAGGGGCATTAGCACTGGAGGATCTCACTGATGAGCTGGGGACTGCGCTGTTCAAGGCCCCAGAGCCAGTGGGTGGCAGGGCTGGCTCCAGCTCCCACGCCTCTGGTCTCTTTCCTGTGCTGACTGGGCACTTGCCCCATTTTCCCAAGCTGGGCTCATTTTTCTTTTTTCTTTTTCTTTTTTTTTTTTTTTGTTCTGATATGGAAATGTGGCTGCAGAGGGGCTGAATGTAGCAGGGAGGCTCATGCGGGAGCACCGCCAGCTCCCTTCCCATAGATAAATGGAGCTGGACCTCCATTTGGCAATCGGCAGAAAAACAAATTAAAACAGAGAAGCTCTCATCTTCTTTCCCCGTCACCCCACTCTGACAGATTTATTTTGGAAAGCGACAGGAGGCTAATGGAATCACTTAATTTCCCTGATAATAAATTACCCCCAAGTGCAATAATTAAACGTTTCACAATAAACAGTTTTCCTTCTGCACCGTCTCCCTCATAGGCTTCTCCTGCTTCCACAGCCGCCTCCTTCCCCTTCCTCCTCCTGACCCCTGATCTGTCCTGAGCCCGGAGTGAGTGGGCCTGGCCTCTCTGGTGAAGCATGTTTTCATTTCCAAGCTTGGGGCTCCTGCCCAGGTGACAGAGGTTGAAGGCGGGCCCCACAGGACTGTGGGAAAGAAGAGACAGTGTAACGAGTCAGTCAGTCAGATCAGAGTTTGAGTCCTGGCCCTGCCACTTCCCAGCTGTGGGACTTGTGGAAGTCCCTTAATTTCCTTTGGCTCCCTTTGCTTCCTTTGAGGATGGGGATGATACCGCTCAGCCCACAGGGTATTTGTGAGGCTTGGGGCTGTGCCTGGCACATAGTAGGCCTTCAACAGATAGGGCTGCTGTGTTGTTTTTAAATTGATATTGTGAGTCTAATCCTTTTTAACATGCACTGCTCTGAACTGTCTAAAGGGAGAGAGAAAGAGAGAGGACAGATGGAAGGAAAAGGTGTGAGCTGAGGCAGGTGCCCTCAGACCATCGCAGGCTTGAGGAGTGGCCGTGGCTTTGTCAAATGGTGCTCAGACCCTTATATAATCATGTGCTCCACAGCCAACGGACTGCACATTTGCCAATCTTTCTAGCCAGATGTCTGAGGCTTTACAGCACTCAGTGAGGGGCCAGCTGGAATTTAGAGACCCGTGTCTATTCCCCAGTAGCTTAGAAACTGGGTGCCCGTCTGTGTGTTCGCAGAAGCCTTGGAAGCAGCAATGGCACGTTCCCCTATGACGCATGATTAATGTACAGTCGGCTGTGGAATGCACAGCTGTTGGATATTTTTGAGGCAAATGACTCCAGAAGACGGAGAAAATATTGCAAGGTCTGGCATTGCTGTTACTTATAGACTGCAGGCAAGAGTCAGCCCTCCGGCCTGGGGGGAGGGAAGAGGGTGTCTAGTGGTCTTTTCAATGTCAGTGTCCCTGGAAAGGAAGGCCTTGTGAGACATCCGGGCTCTTGGGGTTTCCTCTTGTGTCATCCCACACGGCCTCCTGGGTGTCTGGTCTGTTCAGCTGGGATCCAAGATGGACAAGGCATGAGCCTGACACCCAGTGCCTCCAGCGGCAGGTGTTCACAACTGTTACCATGGACAGAGGCAGGGCAAAGTGCTATCCTAGATTGTGAAGAGGCCTCTACTTCCACCTGAGAAAATGAGGAATGCTTCATGGAGAGTGGTCAAAGGTATTCCATGATTGGAGCCTTTAAAAACTTATTTTTGTAGTGGAGGGGAGCTACAAACTTGCTTTCTTGTACGACCCGCCTACCACATTGTGTCTCAGTCTCATCATTTATACAGAGGAGATAACAGTTTGTGTCACTTGAAAATGCAATGAGATGATGCCCATGCAGCGTACAGTGCATGCGTGCTCCGTATGAACAGGCAGCTGCTCTTATGCTGTCAAGTGGGGTAGTTCAGTCAGCTGAGGGGGCAGTGGGAGGCATGCCCCGAGCCCACCATTGCCTCCAGTCCTCTCCTTCATGCTTCTGACCAAGAATCCCGACCCCTTCTTGCTAGAATTGCTCTTTGGGGATGACTTGGCTTGAGCTCCTTGGAGGGCCAGAGACAGAAGGGACAGGTTGCATGGCTCCTCCTTCTTAGGGAACCCCTATGCCTACCTGCCTCCTTCAAAGATGCTAAACTGTGAGTCCCTTACACCCTTGGACCGAGATCCATTTTGGAGTGCTCATTCTGCTTGGCTTCCTGTTGGTGAAAACGAGGTATCTTTGGGGCCTTGCCCTTGCTCATTTGGGAACAAGTGTTAGTCTGTTTCAGAAGTAAAACTTTTGGGGGCCCCTGGGTGATTCAGTCTGTTTTGTGTCAGACTCTTGAATTCTGCTCAGGTCATGATCTCAAGATCATGGGGGTCACAAGATCGAACCCCATGTCAGCCTTCATGCTCAGGGAGTCTGCTTGATTCTCTCTCTCCCTCTCCCTCTGTCCCTACCTCCACTCACTTGTGCTCTCTCTCTCTCTCTCAAATCAGTAAATGACTCTTAAAAAAATTAAATCTTTGAGGGGCACCTCGGTGGCTCAGTCAGTTAAGACACTTGATTTCAACTCAGGTCATGATCTGAGGGTTGTGAGATCGAGCCCCATGTGGGGCTCTGTGCTGGACATGAAGCCTGCTTAAGATTCTCTGTCTCCCTCTCCTGCTGTCCCTCCCCTTTTCTAAAAAGAAGATGAAGAAGAAGAAGAAGAAGAAGAAGAAGAAGAAGAAGAAGAAGAAGAAGAAGAAGAAGAAGAAGAAAGAAAAAGAAAGTAAAGCTTTGTGTTAAGGGAGTTTAGCTGAGAATGTGGGGGGTAATCCAATAGCCACAAACAGCAAGAATGAAAACTGTGTTGGCCCTGCCCCTGTTCAGGCACCATATGGGATTAACTGGGTGGGAAGGCAGTGTTATTGATTTACCAAGCCCTCGGTTTGGAATGTGGTTCAGGTGAGTAACCTGAGAGTCTGGTATGGCTGGAGCTGAGCCATAATCAGTACAATTTAGAAGTGAACTGGCCCCGAGAGAGAACACGGCCCAAGAATCTCCTTTATAAGGGGGGGGGGCTCCTGCTTACAGTATGGGGGTGAGCTCTGGTAGTTGGTTTTCCTTTTTGTAATGCAAGTGCCTGATTGAAGCTTTGATTGCTAAGGCATCCACTTCAAGGATAGCTATTTGAACAAAAACTGTGCCAGCCACCTGCTAGAGAGCTGGACTGCCTTTCCGCCACCCCCAAGTTTGTATTAGAAGTCTTTGGTTGACTTAGAGAACTGACCACCACCCACCTTTCTTCTTGTGTTTAACTTCTCACTTTTATGTTTTAAATTCACCAATAAAGAGTGAATCTGTGAAACCCAGGTCCTCACCCTTGACCCTAATAAAAGCTGAACCTCAGGCCTATGGGTCCTCTTTCTCTCTGTCTACCCTGTGACCTTGCTGTGTGGCCCCTAGTATGTTGTGTACTTCCCAGGACCCGTGAGTAATAGTGTTGTTTTCCAAAGTTTGCACCTGGTTATTTTTGAGGGCATCTTATAATCATAAAAAGAGTCACAACTGAGGGGCCAGCCACAACACTGTTTGTGGAGAACCCCACCCAGTTGTGTGCTCCCAGGCCTTTCTAGGGGACAGCATCACTATTGGTAGGCTGAGACTAGCCTAAAACAGAGAGGTACCCATAGTTCTCTGCAGATGCTTGAGAGTTCTCTTCTTTGCAGATGCTACCTGCAACGTGCGCCCTGTGTATCCTTGAAAGGAAAAGTATTGTGTAGCTGTGTGTCCCATGATAAACAAATATTTGTTGAGAGAATGGATTTGTATTTGCTCCTTTGATTTAACCTATTGTGTCCAGACAACCTGGTGAAAATGCAAATATGTTTTCCGGGAGAGGCTGTATGCTAAGCTGTGGAGTCTCTATCACCCGTTTCTTGAATTAGTTCTGGTTGCTTAAGTGGATCGGAGAAGCCCCAGCAGGTCATTTCGGGGACTGCATGCAGAAGCCCGACACAGGACTATAGGATAGGGTTGTTTTCATTTAAGGCCCTGCCAGGGAGTCCCAGGCTCCGGAAGGAGAATGGCCTAGTTCCACATTTTGCCAACCCTATTGGCAGGGTTTTGGACAGTCCAGAGGGGGAATTGAAAACTGTGTCCCTTCAGGACCTTCCAAATGCAGGTCTCCAAAAAGGAACTGCAGCTGGCCAGCTTGGGACACTTCCTTCATTGCCAATTTGCCAGCTATTATACTGAAACAATTAAGGAAAAATTGAGAGCTGACCCAAACACCACGCCATAGAAATGCATTCCATATGTATATATAATGTTTTTTTCACTGTGATAAAATATACACAGCATGAAATTCACCATTTTAACCACTTTCAAGTGTGGAATTCAGCAGTATTAAGTACAATGACAATTTTGTGTGACTATCATTTCTATATGCATTAAACACCACCTCCCCCGGACCCCTCCCCCAGCTCCTGGTGACCACCACCCTACTTTCTTCTGTCTTTTTTCCTTTTTAAAGACTTTATTTATCCATCATGAGAGACACAGAGAGAAAGGACAGACATAGGCAGGGGGAGTAGCAGGAGAAGAGGGAGCCTGATGAGGGACTTGATCCTAGGACCCTAGGATCATACCCTGAGCTGAAGGCAGATTATCAACCACGGAGCCACCCAGGTGCCCCCACTCTACTTTCTGTGTATGAATTTGCCTATTCCAGTCACCTCATACAAGTAGAATCATACAGGATCTGTCCTTTTCTTTTATGTATAATGTATTCGAGGTTTGTCCATGTGTAGCATTATATCAGAATTCCCTTTCTTAGGAAGGCTGGCTAATATTTCTTTGTATGTGTCCTTTTGTCTCTCATAAATAATGCTGCTATGAACACTGTTGTGTCAGTATCTGTTTCAGTCTTTGCTTTTAATTCTCCACAAGTGGAATTGCTGGATTATATGGTATTTCTATGTTAAATTTTTTTGAGGAACTGCCATACTGTTTTCCTCAGTTGGCAGCACCATTTTAAAGTCCCAAGAGCGGTGCACAAGGATTCCAGTTCCTCTATATTTCTCCATCTCCTCACCAACGCTTGTTATTCCCCATTTTGTTGTTGTTGATAATTATTCTAATGGGTGCATCCATAAATATATATATTTTAAGTTTCTCTTTTCATGGTCACAAATATCAATGAGAACAAGAGGCAACATATTCTTTGATTTTTATTTATTTTTTATTTTAAAATTTATTTAAAATTTTTATTTTTAAAATATTTTATTTAAATTCAATTTGCCAGCATATAGTATAATACCCAGTGCTCATCCCATCAAGTGCCCTCCTTAGTGCCCATCACCCAGTTACCCCATCCCCCACACTCCTCCCCTTCTGCAACCTTTTGTTTATTTCCCAGTTACAAGTCTCTCATGGTTTTCTTCCTCTCTAATTTTTCCTCACTCAGTGTCCCTCCTTTCCCTTCTAGTCCCTTTTACTATTTCTTATATTGCACATATGAGTGAAACCATATGATAATTATCTTTCTCCGACTGACTTATTTCACTCAGCATAATACCCTCCAGTTCCATCCACATCGAAGCAAATGGTAGGTATTCATCCTTTCTGATGGCTAAATATATATATCTCACATCTTCTTTATCCTTTCATCTGTCAGGCATTGTGGCTCCTTCCACAGTTTGGCTACTTTAATTTTTGAAAATAGTGGTTGTCTGACTCCAACAAATAAGCAACATATTAATGAAGATGCAGCATGCTTACTAACATATAGCCAGCTGAAGCCAAATATCTTTAATAATGATCATGAATATATGATTAGGCACAAATAGTAAGCAGTTCCCATAAAGGACAGTACTTTGTCAAATTTTATATAGCCAGATAAATGGAGTTTTTCCACATTATTATACCCAGCATCTAGGGTGTGTGTGTGTGTGTGTGTGTGTGTGTGTGTGTGTGTTTGATGGTTTTCCCTGATGCTCTCCTTTAGCCCCACCCCTATTTCAGTTGAATAAAGCTGGAGTCAAGGAGTCAATTCTTCACTTTTGTTTTCTACTCTTCCTTCCTCTTCTTATTTTGGATGCTGGTAAAATGGACACAAATAAAATGTTGGGTCCTGAGTTGAGATCTAGCAAAGCTACAGAAATAAGTTCATACTCTACAGATGTCAATGGATCACCATGTCAGGCCTGTGTTAGATACTTTCTCATGTATGGATTTCATGAAATTACCACAACAAGGCAAGGCAAATTATCCTTATTTTGTAGATGGGGAAACTATTTCCCAGAGAGGCAAGTGATTTGCCCAGAGTCACCCAGCTGCTAAGCAGCAGAACTAGGACGTAAACTTGGGGTTTCTGACTGAATGCTTTTCTTCCTTGTAACACCATCTTTTCCTTCATAACTAGGTGGCTGAATCAGAGCAATGTGGACAGTTGATTTCCAAGCTGGCACCACAGGAGAGCTGCCTCACACCATAAATACTCATCATGCTGCAAATATTTACCAGGTGCCTACTGTGTGCCATCTCTGTGGACATAGGCTTATGTGTTCTTGCAAGAGTGGTAAGTCAACCTTTGAATGGTTTTTGTGCTTGTGCTATTATGTAATTAGCGCACTGCCTGCTGAAGGAAGGTAGTTATAGCTGAGACTTGAGAAAGTCTTTTGATTGACATGGTTATTTAGGAGAACAGGGTAAGAAAATCCTCCACAGAGGGTCTTCAGTTTTCTCAGTCACACAGACTGTATTCCTGGGATCTTAATGATTTTGATGATTATGATGACGACAGTGATGATTTAGGAGATACTATTTATCAAGGTCAGACAAAATTCTACCTTAGCTGGGGTGATTTTTTTCACTAGCATTACAAATTATTTTTTAATTTATGTGTGCACTCAGAAATATATACTTGTCACTTGATAGGTGCTGGGTACTTGGGATGTAAAGATGAAAGATGACCAGGATGTTAACCACAGCCCTTGACCACCTTGCTATCCATGACAAAGAGTAGAGGCTAAACATTTAGCACACAATGTAAAGAGGGTTGCAGTATAGAGGTGTACAAAAAGACTGTAGCAACAGGGATGGAATAACAATGACTTCTCTCCACAAAAATCAGTTAAGGCTCTATTGAACAAGGGATATTAGAGCTGGGTATTGAAGGATGAGTAGAAATTTGCACCATGTGGAATTGGAAGATTAGTGTATTAGGTACCAAGACTGGCAATCTGGCCTGAGACTAACTTGATAAGATTTATATAGGGCAGGCTCAGGCATTTGGACTTTTATCTATTGGCAGTAAGGACCCATTGGAGGACGGGTTTTAAAGACTTTATTTTATTTATTTATTTTTAAAGATTTTATTTTTTATTGATTCATGATAGACATAGAGAGAGAGAGAGAGAGAGAGAGAAGCAGATACACAGGAGGAGGGAGAAGCAGGCTCCATGCCAGGAGCCCGACGTGGGACTCGATCTCGGGACTCCAGGATTGTGCCCTGGGCCAAAGGCAGGCGCCAAACTGCTGAGCCACCCAAGGATCCCCTGGAGGATGGGTTTTAAATGAGCTATTGAAAGCACAGGTTTCCTTTCTGATCCCCATGACCTCGAAACACTTGTCTAGGCTGGCAGGACAACTGGCAAAACTCACATCTCTGAAAATGTGCTCGTAATAAGCATTTTAAAACTATAAAATGACTTCCAAATTACTTACAAGATACTTTTGGAATTTTTAAAAAAATTTTGAGGGATCTTGCAAGTCGTGGTGGTTTTAAAACTCTTTCCAGCCCTTTACCTCATAAGCTTCCCCACCATGTTGATCATGCCTTTTTCTTAGGGATTAATGAGCTCATTGCTGGGACCTGGTTGGCATACAGAATGGCAATAGCTTGGACTTTGTTGAGCACCTTGAACAACGTCTCCTAGCTAGTAAAGAGTGGAGCCAGAATTTAAACCCAGGATGCCTAGCTCCTGAACTCTGCTCTGAACCATGACACTACTTTTCGCCCAACAAAACACCTAAGTTCAGCTCAGTAATCCACAATTTATCAGAAAATCCTGAATTGTGGCAAGAACAGGGATTTGGAGTTAGATCTAAGGTTTAAACCCTGGCTTCATAAGTTTTGAGTACTTAGACCTTTGGCGAGTCACTGTACCTCTCTGTGTCTTAGTTTTCCATTTTTAACATGGAGTTAGGATTTACCTTGTGGTAATATTGGAATAATTGGAAACAGTATGCAGAGAACACATAGAGCAGGACCTGGTTCATAACAGCTGCATAGTAAATGAAGCTGATTAACAACAGCAGCAACAACAACAATGTTGTAATTACAATGAGTTATAACGAGTTGCTTCTGTACAGTAGAGATCTTTCCCTAAACTCAGACTTCAGAATATTAGGCAAGTATTTCTGTGACAATGGTCATTGGGAATGATGGTAAACCCTTCTTTTTCACAGAAAATCAGGGCATAGGTATAGTAGAGTATAATGTAGTCTATATAGGACAGGGATAGTGTAATATAGTATATATAGTATGAGAAACTCCAGCCCATGTCCACCAAACCCATGTACTTGGTTTTCTGCTGTATGCAAAGTGTAAACGAGCAGGAGGTGGTGGGCTTTCCTCCCTGGAGAAGGAGGCAGTCTCCCTTACAATGGCTCTCTCCCCGCTCTCACCCCTCTCCTGTCCTTAGATGCTTGCTTCAGAAGTGCTGGAAAAAAATGAAAGTTCCCTGCAAGCACTTGAGAGCACTCCTAATTCTGGCTAATGAGAGCTGAGAAGACTTGAGGAGAAGGTGGCCTTTGCCAGACCCTGAAGGACAGGAAGGACAGGCAGAGATGCTGGGGAGCAGAGCATAGTCAGGGGGCTGCGGGGGGCATGGGAGACTGAGGGTGGGGACAGCAAGGGGGAGCCCTTGGCAGCTTGGCTGGGGATTGTCGCTCCTCAGAAGGAGGGAGGCAAGTGACCCAGAAGAGACCTGGAGGGAAATGAAGAGAGCAAAGGGGCTGCGATGGGGCCACCTGGCTGAGTCACGGAGACTGGCTGGGGCTCTGGAGATGAGTAATGAGGGCAGCGCGGAGCCAGCTCAGGGGTTTTCAGGATAAACACACAGAGGTGCTTCATAGAGGCCGACAGAACCTGCCCCTAATGCATCCAGGGGACACTAAACGCTTTAGCATATTCTCTGATGAATAATTTCTCCAGCTCTAACCACATTAGGGACACACGGGGCCATGGCTCGATGCTCTGTCTGTCAGATGTCGTTGCCATTTAAGTGAGTGATGCAGAGTGGGTCAACCACAGTGCCTGGGTCTGCGGACGAGGCAGGCAGCCAGGAGAGCTGGCCCCGGAGGTCTTATTTCTTTGGCTCTGTAATCAGATTGGAGGCAGAATGTTTTTCTGTGGCTCCTCCATATAATCTCTCTGTCTTGATACTATTTCCCTCTCTGCCATTCTGCTCCTGGGTCCTGGGGGTCGACATGGTAGACTGCACTCTCTCTTCTTGATGCACTGCCCATGTGGCAGCCCATCCTCAGTTCTGGACCTGGGGGGCTGGAGGAGGGAGGAGAAGGCATGCTGATTAAATTTCCCGAAGGTATGGAGCCTGGAAGCTAAGGTATCCATGACAGAAACAGGAATCAAAAGGACCCCAGCAAACTGGAAGTCAGAGTCCCAGCCAAAATGATGACATTCTGCAGGCATAAATGCAAAACATGGCATTTGGGTTAAAAAATCAACTAGGTAACACCAGGAAAAAAATGTTCCTGGGCTTTATTTTTTATGAAAAATTAAACATGAACACATTGTGTGGTAGAGCTTCTTAAAACACTGAATGTAATCTTAGCTTATGATGCAGAATTTTCCTTGGAGAAAAGAAACTGATATTCATCGCCAAAAAGTTGGAAAATTACACAGAAATGAGAGAGAGAGAAGAGGAGAGAGAGGGAGTTCCATCTTGCATGTTTACCTGTTAACCCATTGAGTTATAACCTATTAATTTTCCTAGGCAAAATAGTTCATATATACACTATGGTACAATTTTTGAAAGAACTTATTTTGAAAAACCTATGTATTTTTTACAACTAATTTTTTTATAACTAAATATATTTTTTACAACTAGATATTGTAAGTCACTTTCAAAGTCATTAAATATTTTTCCACAACACCGTATTTCAGTGTCGCAAAGTATTCTATTTCAGGGATTTACCATGATTTATTTATAAAATTCTCTTTTCCCTCAATTTATGTCTAATACAGCAAATTCTAGGATGAATAGCATTGGAAATACATTTTTATGCACACTCTTGAATATTTCTTTAGTATAAAGTCCTAGAAGTGGAAGTTCTAGGGCTCGAAGGATTATGAACATTTTAAAACGTTTCATTTTTGGGGCAGCCCGGGTGGCTCAGCGGTTTAGCGCCACCTTCAGCTCAGGGCTTGATCTTGGAGACCCGGGATCCAGTCCCAGGCCTGCTTCTCCCTCTGCCTGTTCTCTGTCTCACTCTGTGTCTCTCATGAATAAATAAATAAAATTTATATATAAAAAAATGTTTCATTAAAAAAAATCTTTGATATGTGTGGCCAAGCCATTCCTTAGGCTGCTGCACCAATGTGTGTGGGTACCTGTCTCCCCACAGGCTCTCTAGTAGTACTGGGTAATAGGATTTTAAAATGTCTTATCGGATTGATGAGTAAAATGTGGCATCTTGTCTTAACTTGTATGTGTTTTGGAGTATTAGTGAGGTTAAGTGTTTTTTCTTTCATATTTGTATATCTTCTTCTGAATTGCCTATTTGCTTCTTTTGCCCATTTTCCCCTTCCTATATTATATATATTTTTGTACTGACTTTAAAGGTTTTTAATATTAAGTCTTATGGCCCTCACCTGCCATCTGGGTTACAAATGTTTCTTTTCAGTTTCTTTCTTGCCTCTGATTTAGTGTTTATAGATTTTGGGTATTCATATTGGCAAAGCCATCAAAAATTTTACTTAATTTTTAATCCGTCAAAAATTTTTGTTTAATTCTCCTTTGGTGTCATGTCTAGAAAAATCTCTTTTGATCTAAGATTGTATGTTTCCCTATATTTTTTCCCAATACATTTTGGGTTTTGTTTTTACATTTAAATCCTCATACTTTACAATGCAGTTACAACTAATATCTAAGTCAGAGGAGGTAAGTTATGGGGAGGCAGATTTTGATTCAATATGTGAATGGAATTTCTAATGATTTGGAGTATAAGAGAAGGGATGGGCAGCTGAGGAAGTAAGCTGATCTTTGCTCCCTCACCAGGGTTTAAGTATTGCTTGTTGTTTTGTAAGAGCTTAATTGACATTTGCTGGATGAATTGTGGAACAAGAAACCTCCGTGGTGACTTTCAGCACTGCTTCTCTGACTTGGATTCATCTTCAGCCCACTCTTTCTCCATAGGTCACCCCAGAATTGGAGACTGTGGCTGTCAAGGGTGAAGCAGGCAAGAGGACAAAATGGCATGGGGAGAGCTGAAACCAGGTGGTTTTACTTCTCAAATCTCAACTTCCTCATGTTGAGTGGAGAGTTGCAGGGTTCACCACTGTTTGCTGGACACTGAGGGGGAGAGAGAAGTAGGGGAGCCAGTTCTGGGCCAAAGGGATTTAAAGCAGGTTGTTGGTGGTGGGGGGAGCAGGTGCCCCCAAGGTCTGAAAGAACAGCATGTATGGCATGGAGGAAGAGGGCTATAGGAATGAGGGTCATTGCTGCCTTTGAATCTTAAAAATAGGCAAATGAGTTTTATGAGTTGAGTCTCAGAGGTTTGCTCCAAGTGGGTCTTCATGAAGGATTCTTCTAAGAAGTTCTTGATTCAGATAAACCAAAGAAATCACCACAAGCATTAAGAACTGCTTCTGTACGTTTTCAAAGGACTCAGTGACTCTGAGTCATATATATATGACTATATACACACTGGTCAAAATTGTAAGTGAAGGAAATGTGAGTACACAAATGTCTGTACATATACCCACATACAAAACCCATGTACATGTATGTATATACCTGTCTGATGTTTGATTTATTGCTGTTTTTTTTTTTTTTTTTCCTGGATATAGATCACTTTCCAGGTTGCACCAGGTAAAAGGTAAAAGTAGGGTCTTGATGATGAAGACAGATAAGAATTTCTCTGTCGACCTCATGCGATCTATGAAAATGCCAGCCCCTCTCAAAGTCCTCGCGATCATGTCTGTTCTCTTCTTGGAGACCCAAGGCAGATGCCAACTCTGCTGCTCTGGTTTTCCTGTGTCGAGGGATGCCAACAGCAGCAGCTCTACTTCTAGTTCACTGGCTACTCCTGCCATCTGCCGTCTGCGCCGTGTCCCGCCAACCAGCACCTGCATCTGGGGGCTGTCTCCTCCCAGGGCAACTGAATCTGATCAAGGTCCCAGCATTTTAATGTTAATGCCTTTGTTATTCGCCTGCCAAGACTCAGGTCACCTGAGTCTTTGGGGACTGGGTTGAGAGATGATTTGATGGGCAGCTGTATGCGAAACTTCTTTCTCATCCCAACACTGGCTTACTATGTTAGGGGAGGACTTGGATAGCTTCATGTCTGTTCTCCTTTCCTGGCCTCATTGTTTTTTCAGGCAAAGGCCCCTTGTCCAGATATGCCTAAAATCTAGGATGCACATAGTTAATGGGTCATGCTTACCCACTGAGGACGTATGTGGTAGATTCCCACTCAGGCTACAGAGCTGGCTGCTTTGGTTTGTACGATTTATCAGCTGGGTGATTCTGGTCACCTGGCTTCACCTCTTTTTGTCTTAGTAATCATCTATGAAAGCAGAGGTGCTAATAGTACCGTCTAGCATTGCTATGGAGATTCTCTGGGTTAATGTAAATTAAATGATGAAAGGGTGCCAGGCAGGTAGTATGGAGATAGGTAAGAAAATGTTACTGATTATTAGTGTGACCTCATCTTCATGTTTCTTTGATTTTGCCGGATTGGAAACTTCTAATTGGTATAGACTCCTCATGGACCCCAAAGAGGTTGAAAGAACAAAACAGAGGAAAGCCACTCAAATAATGATTACTATAACATCTGTCTGGGTTTTGAGCTTCTTTGAGGATCAAAAAAAGATGCCTGGCTAGACAAGCTTTCCTTCCTTCTGTCCTGTGTCCTTCCTCAAACATTTTTTTGGGAACAGATTATACCTGCCTAGAGTGAAAGTAGGGTCTTGGGCTGCTGGATGAATGAATCTGTACTTAAGGTGGTTACATGGAGAGGGAACAGCAATCATATATTGAATTAAGTACAACAGTATAGACCTGGTCCATATTCTCTCTGGGCTCCGGTTCTTATAGAGAGGGGATAAAGGGATTTAGGCAATAAAAATTGGGAGAGAAAGAGAAAAAGTAAAGATTCATAGGGTGGGCAGTGGTGTTGGGCATGTAAATTTTGGAGTATGCAGACCTGTCCTTTGTCATTTCTAGTGTGATTTTAAGTATATTGCTTAATCATTTCAAACTCAAAATCTGTATTGTCACTGATTACTTATCTTATGAAATGGGGGTGGGAATTAAAGGAGAGAACTCAGAGGGTAGCCACACAGTAAGTTTTAATTTCTTACCTCCCTCCTGCCATTTCCCCAACAAGATGAAACCCATGTCATAAGTTGCCTGCCCATGACACTGACCTTGGAAGAATTCAGAAGGGATTAAAAGATCATTTTTAAAGAGTTTATCCAGCAACATCCATTCTATAATGTTTTCTCTTATCAATTTTTTTTTTTCCTTTTAGAGGATCGGGCTTATCTGCAGCAGGTACAAATGAAATCTGCCAGTGGTAGCTGGATCTAAAGATGGCAGTTTGATCACTTGCTGACTGACTTCTCCTTCTGGCTGTTGGTGTGAAGAAATGGTGTGGGCAATTGATGCATTTTTGTCACTTTCCATCTGTTTACCCCCCTTCCCGTCTCCATTGGTATTTTTGGAAGAATGGTTAAGTATGCCAACCTTTTAAAAAAAGTAATTATTAAATCTTTCTTGTCATCAAGATGCAGTGGGGTTGTGTGTCATTCGTAACTCTTGGCAGCATTTAAATCTGGATTTTAGAAACAAGATGAATTTTCCTCGTGCCCCTACTATTTTTCCTTTTGAGAAAGTTCAGCTTCTGTAGTAGCATAATGCTTACTTCTCAGAGCTTGTTCCAACTTAACCAGTAGCAAAATGATTTTCCCATTTGAATAGCTTTGCTGAGATCCACTAAGCCACACAGCACTGAGTGGTGGCTACCATGAGCTTTGCAAGAATTTCCTTACTTATGAAAAATAGTTTTATTAACTTCTTATCCCCGGGGCCTAAGATGTGGGGCTTTGGCAATAAAGCCCCATTTGAGCCTGCTGGCTGTTTGGGCTGCTGGGTGAATGAAATTGGCTTTTAACACAGCTACCATGGAAAGAAGTAATGACTACCATGTATTGAGTAAGTGCTCACCCTGTGTGAGCAACCGGAGAGGTACTTTAGGTGGCATTGTTTCAGCAAGCACTCCCCCACCCCTATGACAGCTACTGCTTATTGATCACCAACTATTTATGGCATTCTCATTTATTCTTCATATCATCTTATGAGGGGTAGTTGCCTAGTGAGGATGCAAGCGATAGTTAACTTGATTCAGCTTTCGCCAATATCCAATCTAGTGTTACTTGGTGATGAAACCGAAAAAAAGTCTTTGGGATAAATCGTGATAGCTTTAGGCCTGGCAGGATCCAGGTGCTTAAATGATATGATTGGACTCTCTCTCCCTCTCTCTGTCTCTGTCTCTTCTCATACTGCTTTGCCTTCCTTTATATTGGCTTTGTTCTCCCCAGGAACTCTTTATGACATGGCAAAGATGGCCACCAGTAGCTCTAGCTTGTATCCCCACCAGCCTCAACACCCAAGTAGAAAGAATGTGCTTTGCCTCAGTGGGCTACTTTTGCTTGCATTCTCACCTGAACCAGAAATACGTAGATTAGGTTGATTGGCAAGAGCTAGGTCATGTATGTCCCACACGTGCTTAGGGGATGCAGTAAGGTCCACCCCATTCATAGCATGGGGATGAGAGTGGGAGGGGGTGGTATTCCCAAAAGGAATCAGGATTCTTTAACCCAAAGAGGACAAAAAATAAGATTCTATTATTGGATCCATTTCATTGATGAAGAGATTGAATGTCAGAGAATTATATAATTTGCTCTGAGATCTTACCACTGGGAAGTAACAGAGCTGGAATTTGAACCCTGACCCCATCTTCTTTGCATTATTTAGCTGATTTTGGGCCTGTGCAAACATATGACAGCACCTATTTCAGGAGCACCTCTTTTGTCTTTCTGGTGGCTTGGACTCCTACAGGTTACTTGTAAACAAGTGAAGCCAGATGTCAAACAAGAAGTGAGCCAGAGACACAGGTGGGGGATCCAAAGAGCTCTTCTGTGTGCTATGAATCTCGTTACTTATGAGCTCAGCAGGGCCCAAAGAACTATAGCATGGTGGATAGGCACAGAACAGGTTCTTAGGAAGCAGCAGCATCACCAAAATTCTCTTCCTTCTGAACACCACTTCCTGGGGCCTAGCCCCAGGAAGGTACAGGGAGCCCCAGCAATAACACCTGAGAATTTGGGGGTGATGCCCCCTCTTGCTGCTGGGAAAGGGACAGTATTACTGTGGCTTCTGCTGCTGCTTCAATTACCAAGAAGGGGTCTGACCATGCCACCCTAATATGTCGCTAGGGAGCCTTTTCCTGGATGCTGTTTTCAGGGTGCATAGGAAAGATGAAGTGAGTGGGTTGATTCCACTGTCCTAATGACTGGATTTGGCAACTCTCTGTAGTTAAACCACGACCAGTTGCGGGACGCCTGGGTGGCTGAGCGGTTGAGTGTCTGCCTTTGGCTCAGGCCGTGATCCTGGAGCCCCGAGATCGGGTCCCACGTCAGGCTCCCTGCATGAAGCCTGCTTCTCCCTCTGCCTGTGTCTCTGCCTCTCTCTGTCTCTGGGTCTCTCATAAATGAATAAATAAAATATTAAAAAAAAAAAAAAGATCAGTTGCTTTGGACACCACGTAACCACCGTGAAGGAATTCCTTCCAGGTATTCCCAGGCAGGCCTTCCACAACCCTGCCATGTTGGATCTGCAAGTGCTGAATAGAAATGTCTGGTTGCACAGGCTAGGATTTCAGATGGGATGTGCACAGACATAGTATTAAATCACAGGGAGCACATGGTGAGAAATATTTTCTCTTCTCAGTTCTCTAGTGATCTTTCTCATCAGCATCTCCCTGAGACTTTGTCCTTGATGGAGACACACCCCAGCACTAAAACAACTCTCTCATCTTTTTAAGGCTAGCAGGATGGGCCTCATGCTCAGAGCCTTTGGCAGGCAATAGCATCCAGCTGGAATCCCATGGCATTATTTTGGGTATATTTTTTTTTATTGGAGTTCGATTTGCCAACATATATAACACCCAGTGCTCAATCCAAGTGCCCCCCTCAGTGCCCATTTTTTAAAATTGTATTTATCTTGATGGTTTCCTTCCATGCTGGCAAGTGGTACTAGTTTTCTACTTATGGTAGGAATATAAGTTCTGTGTGCAAAATATATTTATTTTAGTATAAAAGGTGAGTGATCGAAAGAGAGTATTCCAAATTATTTGTATCTTAGCTTTATCAATCAGGATTCTACCAAGTAAATAGTGGCAGTAGGAGATATGTAGCAAAAGATCTATTGAAAAGAGCTGGCTCACATGGCCCAGGTGACAGCAGTTGTGCAAGAGATAAGCAAGTGATGGGCAGTCAGCAAACCTGAACCACACAAGCGGGGCAAACGGCTGGCATGGTAGGCCCTGAGGGAGGGAGCTGGGAGGTCTGGGAGTGTGGCTTCTCTGTTTGGTGAGGATATTTCAGCAATTTGGGGGGTGGCATTAGGGGCGGGAAATGGGTGAAGCCAAAATCCAGCAGCCTGCCTATGGCTGTCTCCTCTTAGGCACCTTTTCTAAAGGACCAGCTTCTGCATGTCTTTATCTTTCTACTTTCATCAATTTGGCTTAACAGAGGTACGTTTGTTTTTTAGAAAAAGTCTGCAAAAAGGTCAGACTTTTAATGGCATGGTGACTGCAATCCTCGCAAAGCCTCCCTGCCGTCATCGATGACCCCACTTTGACGAAGACGAAGCTGTCAGAGTTATTGATGGACTTCGTCTTGATCTTCATCCAGTGATAATGGTCACTGAATTGGAAATGTAATTACATGATTATTAATCAAATGTATTTTCTCCAGATTGAAGAAAGAACTGAAGCGGTCCATGGGGAACTTTTTCTTGTTAAGGCAATTAGAAAAGGATAGATTTGCTTAGATCAGAAGATTGACTTTGTGCAAGTCTCCTGGGGCTGTGAGAGGAGGAGAGGGGGCTTGATTTCACTTTTTATTTATTTATTTATTTATTTATTTATTTATTTATTTATTTTTTATTTCACTTTTAAAGACCAGAATTTTCTGTTTCCTTTAGAGGCATTAATTAATTCTCTGGACCGTGAGCTGTGCCTTCATGGAGCACAGAGGGTTGATCAGATGTCCAAGGCTTGACCTGTGGAGCAGTGGCGGTAAGATCACGTCTCTGCTGACACTCTGAGATTGGCGTGTGGACAGGTGATGTGTGGCTGGGAGATCTCTCTTCAGCCGCTTAGCTGTGTGGTGTTTGTCAGGGCAATTGCTCTGGGCCAGTTCTCCCAGAGCTTTAGAACTAGGAGTTCTTGCCGCCAGATCAGTTGGATTGGATGGGCCACTTTCTAACGTGGGCCAGAATGAGATGGGAGGGTTGGAGTGCCTGTTTTGTGTGTTCACCGGTATCCGGGAGGCAAATCATATTCTGGGGATCTCTAGGGAAAAGTTGTTTCATTTAAGTTGTGTTGAGATGAGAGGAAAAGTCTTTTTCAACTCTCTTTTTTTTGTGGTTGACAATCTTCCGGTTTGCAGATCATGACATCAAGTCAGGTGAATTGGTTTCATTTCAGTGGCTGACCACAGCTGAGTGGTAGGAGCTGCCCACAGGCAAGGCGGGGCCACGTCTTCTCTGGGCCTAATGAGGTGAGAGTGACCTGACAGTTGCTGACATGTGCCATGGGTGGTGGGGACAGGGGATGAAGAGCTGGCTGGCAGTGCCTGAACTGTAGGATCTAAGGGTTAATATTTAGATTAATGTAGAATTTCTCTGCTTTGTTTCTTCAGTGAGATTGCAAACTACTTGAGGGTAGGATTTAGGATTTAGGTTCTTTCGGACAGCCTCTTGTCTTTTCCTGCGAGCATTGGCAAGTTGATTTTACCAAATACAAAGACAGGAGGAGTTCCCTTGCTCAACTCAGAGTAGCCCTCCATCTAAATCTCCTCTGGATTAGGTAGGATTTGGGCTTGACTGCATGGAATGCTAGTTTGATTTTCATAGCTTAATCCCATGGGACTTTATTCTTCTCATGTAGCAAGAATTCTGGAGGTGGGCTTACCCCTCCATGGCTACACCATGTTGTGAATTTTGCAGGCTTTGTCTCTTCTTTCTGCTCCACCAGCCCTAGCCTGTGGTTTTCATCCTCAGGGTGATCCTCTTGTAGTAGCAAGATGACTGCTTCCCCTGTAGGCCTCAGGCCCAGAGTTCCCAGTAGCAAGGGGGGTGGGGGGGCGGACAGGAAAGCCTGAGGCACATGCCAGTTGAGCCAGTCCCTTTTTATCAGGAATATCCAGTGGATTTCTCCTTCCATGCTTCCATCTCACCAGCCAGAATTGGGTTATGTGATTCCCTCCTAGCTATGAGGGAATCTACGTAGTTTCTGTGCTTGAGCAGGAACAGTGGAGCAGAGACTGGGTAGGTAATCAGCATTGCTAAGCACAGCCTCCCAACCACTTCCTCTTCTGGTCTCTGTGCCCTGAAGACATTCCCCACACCTCCAGCCACATTGGTGCTAGACCCTACCCTGCTGGGAATCTTCCTCTCCTTCCTGACACCCCCTCCAAATACCCCCACCCTGAAGGACCACGGAGGTACCCTGCCCAGATCTCCTTGCCTGTGTGTGTGTGTGTGTGTGTGTGTGTGTGTGTGTGTAGAGGTGGTGGGCTCAGCTGCCTACCTTTGAATTTCCTATCATATTAATGTTAAGACCACATTTCCCCTGGGCCCTGCCCAGATCGAGGGTTGTGGGGACACTAGAGTTGGCCATTTCTCTCAGCGTGGGACTCTTGTAATGGCCAGCCTTTGCTCAGAGGCTCTCCATCCACCTGGCTGAGACTTTTCCAGAGTCTAAGGCTCTTCCTACCCAATCTTCCTTTTTCCCTTCCTCCTTTTATGAGTGTTAGACCTACAATGTGGTCCAAAGGCTCACCCCTCCTGCTCCTGCTTTCTTCTCCTTTTATCCTTTATAGGCATTTCCCTCAAACACATTTCTTCCATATCTAATGCTATCTTGGCATCTACTTCTTAGACTGACACTAACATGCCTCCCTTCTCACACGTTCTGGTCCTTTCCCTCATTGAAAGAAATGTCACTTTCTGTGAACTCCAGTTTGCAATGAAGAGGGGCAGAGTTTTCCTTGTCATTTCCTCGTTAGCTCCTTGACTTTTAAAGAGGCTAGAGCCTAAGATGGATTCTTTATTTGAATTCTTTTGTAATTTTTTTTTCTTACCACAAAATGAACCAGTCATATCTATTGAGACTTTGTAATGCACCGGGTGCTGGGGGACACCGGGATTTACCAGTCTGGGTCCCTGCCCTGCTGGGGGACCTCAGTCTTAAAAGCCTTAGTCTTCCAGTGGTGAGTGGTGTGTTCTTCCTACCTGAAGATCCTCCAAACTCTGGGGTCCTGTCCAGCACAGGTAGGACTGGACTACTTTTACCAGGACTGTGGCTTTCCTGAGAATCACAGAAGCAGCGAAGTGTCTGTTGCCCCTGCATCCAGCACATTGAAAGTTCAGGTAACCCCAGGCTTGGCGTAACCATGGCAACCTTAATGGAACAGAATGACCTAGCATAAATTCAGGCCCGAGCTCGTTATGAAATGTAAGGAAGCTCTGTCTGCTCCAGACAGTTTGGAGGGAAAGGTGCCTTGCTCCCCATGGGTGACCATTAGGTTTCCCTAATAGCACAGAGCAGGAGCAGGTGAAGCCACATTCAGAGTGAACAGGAAGCCCTGATGGACGTGTAGAATGGCTTTCTGTGGCCTGTGAACTGGGTTGACATGTCAATCTGGCCATTTATTTCCGTGTTCTGGCTGTGCCTTGGGCTTGCTGAATAAAGCCAGATGGGCACTCCAGCAGTGGCAGGAACCTGGGACGTCTCGTATGCAAGTACTCGTGTATGTGCACACACTGGCGGGCACACGGATGAGGTCCAGCTGCCTCGTGCGTAATTCCTTACATTAGTTTCTTCTCTCTTTTCACCTCGCATGGCTGGGAATGGCTTCACTGTAGTGCATGCTGGGACCAGTGCTACACTTTCTGCTCCCTTTGCTGAGAGCTGCCTTCTTCATAACGCCCAGGTTTTGGCCCAGTGTCATGTCCTCAGATTTACCCTCCCTGACTGTTGTAGCAAACATATCGCCCCCACAGACCCTCTTGTCTGTCACCCTAACTTGTCTTCCTCATGGCCCTTAACCTTTTCCCCATCTAACTGGTTCATTTGTGTCCTTTTGTTCTTTCCTCCTACTGCACATAACTCTGGTGTTTATCGTGTTTTGTCTTTGCCCTGGCACAAAGTAGGTGCCCAACAAGTCAAAGCGGCATGACTGATTAAATGCTTTTTACAGGCCCCTGGTGTCCAAAAGGGGCAGCAATATTGGGAATCCACAACCAGGGCAGTATGGGGGAAGGCCTCAATCTTTTTTTTTATTTTATTTTATTTATTCATGAGAGACACAGAGAGAGAGACAGAGAGGCAGAGAGAGGCAGAGACACAGGCAGAGGGAGAAGCAGGCTCCATGCACCGGGGAGCCCGACGTGGGATTCGATCCCGGTCTCCAGGATCAGCCCCGGGCCAAAGGCAGGCGCCAAACCGCTGCGCCACCCAGGGATCCCGGAAGGCCTCAATCTTAAGGGACTTTTTTTTTTTCCCCTAGAAGCTGCCCCTCTGCTACTATGCCACTTAGATGAAGTTTGTTCTCACCTGTTGGAGAAAGCAGTGCCTCTTCTCTGAGGTGGCAGGGAATCTGTGACTTAGGGGAGGTGTGGGAGGGCTATGGGGAGGAACTGGCTGCACTCTGCATTTTTGTGTGCACATATTTACGTATCTTTATCCCATTGCTTTATTCAGAAGCACTCTGGGCTATGTGCAGCAAGCTGGGAGGCCTCAGGTAGAAACATGCAGATGTCTCTATTTAACTCCTAAGCTGATTATATCCCGCTGTGTCTCAAAAACTAAAATGAAAAACAAATTAAAAACTCCTCCACTTCTGCCTCTTTTAAATCTTAGTTTGAGAAGACATGAGGCCTGGTTCTTTGGTGATAGTGAGCAATGGAGAGGCTTCTTTCCTCTGTTCCTCTCCTGCATGCTCATCTCTTCCCTCAGTTGTGATTCTGCCTGGAGATAATTAAGATTATCAAATGCTTGAATAACTTATGGCTAGAGGATGATTTTCAAATGGGATTGACCTCTCTCTCTCTAGCCTGGTGCTGGTGATGTGACACTGTGGGGCAGGGCCTGGATTAAATGCCCTGTGGGGCAAGTTTCAGGGAGAGAAGGATGGGATTTTCTCACATTCCTTTGACAAGTGACTGCCCTGTGAGATGGACATTTGTACCAGTCCCAGTAATGCTGGAGGGTTTTTGAGCCTGACAATTGCCTCCTCCCTGATTAGAGAGGCCAGCAAGCAGGCAGTCTACCTGGTGAGCTGGGGAGTCTGGTGCCCCTTCAGCACCATTTTAGCTGCCCGCTCTGGCCCTTTGCCACCTCCCTGGCTGCATCCAGCTTTATGTCTGGATTGTGATGATGCAATCCCTGGGTCAGGACTGGTCCCTCCTTCAGGTTGAGTTCTCCAGCTCCTGAGAGTGCCATGGCTTTTGGTCTGCCCCTTGCCCCTTCTGCTCGTGGTCCTAGAGCAGATGAGCTTGACTGTGCCTCTAGGAGGCTGGTATGATGTATGGTATGAGTTCCCAGTCCCTGACTCCAATCATTGTTGTTTCCTAGGAGCTTTGGAGTCACTGGATGGTTTTCCTTTTCTGGCCTTCCTTGCCCCTTCTGCCATAATTATTACCTTCCTGCTCTTCTGGCAGCAAAAGACTTTTGATGTCAAGCCTTACTTCCCAAACCTGATGAACTGCTGCAGAGGCTCAGCTGTCACCCAATGTCGGGGAACAGTTTACTCAAAGTGGTGTTTTGCTTGCTCCCAATGACTCTTCAGATTACTCCTTCCAACATTTTCGGAATCAATTAATTCCTCAGAGTCCATCAGAATGTTCCTAGTGCCAACAAGGCTGTGCTCTTGATCACATTAAGGCATTAAAATGTACTTGAGGGATTTGAGTTCCCAGCCATCCCTCACTTCCTCTCATCTCCAGGGGATCTCTTGGGCTTGCTGATTTTCAGGCAGGATCGATTTTCTTTGCACCTTCTTTGAGTCTCAGGGGTGGTAAAATTGGGGTGGTTGGGTCTGTCCAGGGAAACCGGGAGGAGCCTTATGGATTTGAAGGGGGCAGAGGTGAGATCACAGAGGAGAAGCACTGGCATGTGAGACTGAAATGCCCCTCGGGGGATAGCATAATCCTTATGGTTCTGGATATTTACTGTTAGGAAAGTGGAACAAAGTGGATCAAGTGTGTGGTGTCAGATATTGGGCATTGAAGTTAGTTGGAGGTAGAGCCAATTTCTGTGTAAGATCTCTGCAGTTGAGCTTGTGTGGTGGCCCTTATTCAGTCCGGCTTCAATACATGATGTTTTTAGGAGGAAAAAAAGAAGAAATGCCAGCTTAAATGTGTCCAAGACACCAATAAGTATTCTTATGTTTGATGATGATGATGATGATGATGATAGTTTAGGAACCATTCATTGGGTTCCTATTATGTTTCTTGAGGTACTTTGCATATATTATCTCTATCACGAAAACCATGTAGATGGTGGAATCATTTCCACTTTATAGATCAGTCACTGAGGCAGAGCATGTCTAAGGGGATTTCCCGACTCCCCATTTCCCCCCAGCTGCTGTCCCAGAGTCCTTCCCCCCGACCTTGGCCTTCCTTCAACCCGTAAGCCCACTTCTACCCTGTACCCTAGACTTGCACATCTTTCCATTGCCATGTTCATTCACCTAGTCCAAACCCGAGTGGTTTTCTGATTTCCATCCTAGCCTGGCTGACTGTCTTCTCCACAGAGCATCAGAGCAGATTTCAGAAAGCACAAGTCACTCTGGGGACTCAACTGCTTAAGATTCTTTAGGGACTCCGCATCCCCTGCCTGCCCCTTCCACCCCTTCTCATGTGGTCTCCACCCCATCCCCTGGGTTTCTGCCACACAGGCCTCCTTTCTGGTCCCTGAAGCATGGGCCCATGTCAGAATCTTCCTGGGTTCAATTTCTTGCTTCCTGTTTCTCCCGTTTTGGCTCCCTTTATGCTGTGGGTCTTGTCAGAGGTCTTGCCAGTCTTTCTCATTATTCTCCACCAGCGGATTCAGTTTAATTTCCTCACAAGTTCAGGATGGGGCTCTGATCTGCATTTTAACAGGCTTCCCAGACTCTGTAATTCTAATGCAAGTGATCTGTACTTTCAGAAGACTTATGTGCAGTTTCCTTATTTGCTGCTTGGCTCAAGACAATTCTTTGGGAAGTGCTTATAGAAAAGCCAAATGATATATGAAACTTTTTAAGTCCTGGATTATATGTAGCATGTGTCGTGAAAACCAAAAAAGAAAAAAAGAAAAAAAAAAAAAAGGAGGTATATTCAGCTTGGTCTTCCATTTATGTACCAGCTTGACCCCCAAATATCTCTTAGATACTTCCCAAACTCCTCATTCTTTGAACCTCATCAGGTAAAGTAGTAGCCACCACTGCAGATATGTAAAGTAGTTGCAAAACTAGTTTGGGTAGCAGCTTGGCATTAGGAATAAGGGTTTGATCTCCTAGGATGACTGCTTTGGCAGAGATGCTACTTGTGGGATGGGTGTGTTTGTCATGCAGCCTCATTGCCCACAGGAGCCCTGAGTCCAGGAAGCTTGGGACTGGCGTGAGGAGGGCCTGTGTGAACCCTGCTGCACAAACTTTCCAGTCTAGAGTCTGGGTTCAGACATTTCTCATTTACAGTTGACAGATTTGGTGGTTTGGATTCCAGAACTATACTGATTCTGCCAAAGATTTTGAAAAATCCTTAATATTCCCAAGGGATCTGTGTCATTTTTGGAAAGAGGAAGAAAACATTATTAAAAGAAGATTATCACACATTTCAGTTATTTGGAATCTAGGAAAATGGTGGTTTGCCATATTGAGTTGCATTTTCTGTACATAGTCTTTATTTGTAACTGACACATTTTCTTCAAATGGTTCCACTGTTGTCAAGTTTTATGTGTAAACGTAAGCTTATTTTCTTATTAATGGGGAAAGAAGGAAATACAGTTATACATTTGCATATGCATATACTATTCAAAAACAACTTTCCTTTAAATCTTCTAGGAAGTTGTTCCTCTTTTCTAGACATCAAGAGAAATAAGCTCAAATTCCAAACACTGGGAGAAATCAGTTCAAAAAAGAACCAGTTAACTGTCCTTTCACCCTATTTTCTCTGTTCATTTCCATTTGTTCTCCCGCAGACTTTTACTGAGCATTTCACAGTTGCATATTTAGAATGTAGGGTAGTACCTGGTGTATCATCTCTGCCCTCATTGAGCTTATAATTTGGAGATTGGGGTGAGGGAGGGGGAAATAGGTATTTCATAAATAATTACAAAAATAATTAATTACCATTACCATAAATACTGTGACTAAAACACGGATGCTATGAGAGCTCATTATAGAGGGTCAGGAAGGCTTCCTTGAGAAGGAGCTATTTAAATTGAGAGACAGGAGGGATAATGAGTTGACTGAGTGAAGGTGAACAGGGCCCCAGGCTTCCATGTAGATATTGACAAACAGGATGTGTAAAAGCTGTGGGACAAGGAAGGACACAGTGCCTTTGAGCAACCAAGAGAAGCCAATATGATATAGAATGGCCAGAGATGAGATCGGAGGGATTTGTGGGGATCAGACCTCTGCAGGCCTCCATAAGCCAAAGCCAAATCTGTGTACTTAATTCTAAAAGCAGTGGGAAGCCACTGGAGTGTTTATGCAATGGTTTGTGTTCTTAAAACTTACTCCTTTTAAAGATTTTATTTATCTATTCATGAGATACACAGAGAGGGAGAGAGAAAGCGTCAAAGACACAGGCGGAAGGAGAAGCAGGCTCCATGCAGGGAGCCTGACGTGGGACTCTATCCCAGGTCTCCAGGATCAGGCCCTGGGCCGAAGGTGGCACTAACCGCTGAGCCACCCTGGCTGCCCTTAAAACTTACTCTTATGTTGGAAGGTGATTGAACAGGGTCAAGAGTGAGGAGCTAGCCTGTTCATGAAATCATGATGGTTTGAAAGCGGTGATAATAGTGAAGTTGTAGAATAGTGAATATACTGGAGAAATACCCAGGAGGTAAACCTTTGATGGTTGAGGAGATGCAAGTGTCAGCATGACTCTAGCATTTTTCTTTGAATACCTGCCATTTTCTGAGATGGGGAATGTAGAGAGGGCTGGGGACAGTAACTATGGCTGGCTCAGTTTTGTGTTTGCGAAGCTGAAGCTGCCTGAATCATGCAAGTGGAGTCCTCAAGAAGGCAGGGATATGTGGGACTGGTATTCAGATCACAGATCTGTCCCAGAGAGATACATTTTTGAAATTTCACTGTTTGGCAATACAGATTTGTCTTGACCCTCGAGTGTCCCTTGCTTAAAGAACATTACCACATCAGCTGCTATGCAGGATTCATAAGGTGCCGTACACTTGTTTTACCTACTTGGACTTTTTTTTTTTAAAGATTTTATTTATTTATTCATGAGAGACACACAGAGAGAGGTAGAGACATAGGCAGAAGGAGAAGCAGGCTCCCTGCAGGGAGCCCAATGCAGCACTTGATCCCAGGACCCTGGTATCATGCCCTGAGCTGGAGGCAGACGCTCAACCACTGAGCCACCCAGGTGTTCCTGCCTACTCGGACTTTGAACAACAGATATGTGAAACTTCTTCAAAGTGGAGATTTCTTAGTATTGTTCTTTTCCCACACCTCCCATTGGTCAGTCGGTATATTAGGGTTCTGTAAGGAAACAGAGCCAATAGATTATAGATCCAGATAAATAATGATGTAGTTGACATAGATGGTATGGGAATTTAGGAATCGGCCCAAACAGTTATGGAGGCTAAGAAGCCCCACCATGTGCCACTTGCAAGCTGGAGATCCAAGTAAGCTAGTAGTCTAATTCATTCTGAGTCCAAAGGCCTGAATCAGGAGGCCAAACTGTGAGTCCTGATCTCAGTCTGAAAGCCCCAAAACCAGAAATGCCAATGTCTGAGGGTAAGAAGATGGATATCTCAGATCAAGTAGAGAGAGTGTGAATTTACCCTTCCTCTACCTTTTTGTTCTATTTACAGCTCAACGAATGAATTGAATGTTGCCCACCCTTTTTTTGGTGAGGGAATATATTTTTTTACCTAGTCTCCTGATTTAAATGCTAATCTCTTTTGGACACACCCTCACAGGCACACTCAGAAATAAAATTTTACCAGCCATCTGAGTATTCCTTAGCCCAGTCAAGCTGACATATAAAATTAACCAATGCCTGAGTGGCCCAGCAGTTGAGTGTCTGCCTTTGGCTCAGGTCATGATCCAGGGGTCCTAGGATTAAGTCCTACACTGGGCTCCCTGAAGGGAGCCTGTTTCTCCCTCTGCCTGTATCTCCACCTCTCTGTGTGTTTCTCATGAATAAATACATTAAAAAAATTAATCATCACTGTTAGATATTAGTGTCCATAGAGCTGAGACATGAAGCAGTGGTCACAAGGCACTGTGGTACCAGGGCTTGTCATCAGCCAGGGAGTGGATGGGGACAGCACACTTGAAGGTCTCAGCTAGAGAATGATGGATGGGTTCCAGAAGTCATCCCAGTGACACCAGGGATTAGCAGGGGAAAGCCCTGAGTCAGATATTCAGAGAGGCTGGTGTGGAAAATCAACACAAACTAACCTATGAAATGCCCAGGATATGGGTCATAAATATATGGTGTTGGGAAGGGTGTAGGGTCCTTGCTTTCAAGCTCTCCTTAGAAGAAAAACCTGTAGTTGTTGGAACTCTAATACAACTTCAAAATGACATGAAATCGCTACATGAATTATGAAATGTAGCTCATAGTTCTACCTGTTTTGCAACAGTATAAAAAGCACAGGCCTCCCCACCCTATGAAAATAGAAATGCAAAACTAAGCTAGGAAGAAAAGGGAGGGCTTTTGTGGCTTAATCTACTCAACAGTTAACATGTCTTTCTCTCTCACTCTGTCCCTCTCTCTCTCTCCTTCTCTCTCTCTCTCTCCCTTCCCTCCCTTCTCTACACATATTCTCCTCACCCAACCTCCCTTCTTCCTCATTCCTTCTGTCATGTAATTTAGCATTTCTGGAAGATTCTGGAAGAATTACACAGGAATCATAATAGATATTAGAGAAATAGTTGTGTCTTGGTGCAAAGTAAGAAATTAAGGTTGAAGACAGTGACATGTACTATAGTGGTGGTTGGGTGGCAATGTTAATCTTGACACACCCATTATTGAGGCAAGATCCTGCTTCCCCTTCCCTTCCCCCAAGAAATTCTTTTTTGAAAGGGAGTATATTTAACTGTAAAGGGGAAGGAAGAAGATAGGTGCTCGTATGACTCAGTCAGTGCATAGTTCATTTTAATTTTTATGAATTTTTTTCCATTATAAAATCCTGAGACCCCGCTTAGATTCTCAAATCTATGTTTTCCTGGCTGTGTTGTCTTGAATCACTTAATCATTCTGATCTTCAGCTTACCAAAACTTTGAGATGACAGTGATTATCCTTGTCCTGCCTTCATTACAACTTAAAAAAAAAAAGATTAAATAAAATAACACATGTAAATTCCTTATAAAGAAATTCATAATGTAATTACCCTTAACATCATTTTGAGGAAGTTTGCAACAAAATGCATATGCAACAGAACTTTAGAAATACAGGTAAAAAGAATGTAACAAGCAATGGCTAAGAATACTCAGAAGGGTGACTCAAGTAGCAGTAACCCAAAGCCAAAGAGAGTTCTTATCAGTGCTGAGTGTTGAACTTCCTGCATACAAGGCATAAAGGGAAATTAACTAATAAAAGATGTTACATATTTCATCAGGAGCCATCAACATTTTACCAGAAATTACTGAAAATTTCAGCCCCTGCTTCTAGATTAGGGTGGGTCAGAAAATATTTGGTGAATTGAACCAATATAAATTAGACATGAGCCTTGCCGTCAGCCTAGTGGGGAAGAGTGTATTATAAGAATCCTGAAATAAGGGACTGAGTACAGCATAAGGGGCACTTTGCTACAGCTACTTTACCCAAGAAACAGAACCTGTCTTTTTGGGACCATTACTTTTATCAACTCCCATTGTTTGGTCTGTCAATAATCATATCTGAGGCGTTGTTGGTTATGGACACCACATCAGTTCTCTGCAGAGAGAGACAAAGTGGTAAGGTCCCACCATTTCGACTTCTAGAAGCTATCCCAGAAGAAGATTCCATTGTGGACACAAAGAGATATGCATAAAAAAGTGCATGGTGGTATTGTTTGTATAGCGAGGAAAGTGACTATAACGCAAAAGTCCTTCCTTAGGGGCGTGGGTAAATAAATGACAGGCCCTCCCTACCGTGGAATATTATGCAGTTGTCGAAATGAACAAGGTAGAGCCATGTGCTTCATCGAGGGGTATGCTTCTGTCTTCTGCTGCTTGGTGGCAAAAGCAAGGTGCAAAACAGCATGTAGGCAGTGATTTCATCTCTAGGAAAAATTATAATGTTAATCATTTATATATTTTTTACATACAAATTTTTGACAGAATATACACCACACTGGCAGTGGTTATCTTATGACAGAAGATTCGGGGGGCAGTTTAATTGTCTACACTTTGCATTTCTGTGACATTTGAATTTCATTCTGTTTTTTAATTTATTGCTTTGTATTACATGCATTGTAAGAAAAACCAATAAAGATACTAAAGTACTGTGTAGGGAGCCAGGATAAGATGATGCATAAGTTACTGTCCCCACCCTTGTAAAGGTCAAGGTCTAGTAGGGGAGAGAGCCATGAAAGGAATTTTACCACCTTGTGAGCCCTGCAATGGCAGAGCTGTGTTGCGGCAGAACAGGTGATATGAGAAGGGTGTTATAACTCTTGAGTCAGGGCAGGGTGTGGGAAGGGGCGATAGAGAAGGTGAGGCCTGAGGATGATCTGGAAGGATATATATGGAATGGCCATATATGGAATGACCAGGCAGCAGTGTCAACAAGTGCCAGGAGAAGATTTGACACGGTCACCAGCATATTGGTCATTTGGGAAGTAGCTCAGACCTTTGGACATTCTGACTCATGAGATGCAATGGGAGGCCAGACGGTGCAGCGGATGTTTTAAAGACAGATGGTCTAGAAGAGGCACAGAGGGTCAACTCAAGTTTACTACAGACCAGTCACATGGCTCTGAGAGTGTCTCCCACTTGCAAGAACGTGGCATTAAATCAGAACTTAGTTGGTGACCTAAGGACAAATTCTAGACAATCCTAATTAATCCCCAAGCTTCCTACATCTTATGATTCTTAAATCTTGACTTTATGGTCGGAGACAAGACACAAGTGTCATGAGAGTGAATATTTATCTGGAGATGAAATCACCAAGATACTTTGATGGATAGCAAGGTAAGGTGAAGGACAGAATGTCAAGTTTCTTGCTGACAAAAAGAACTTTGTGTTTTCCCAATACCTTCACATTCATTCATCCCAGGAAGGGCTTAAGGGGACAGTGGCCTTTCTTTAGTGGCTTTCCTCCATCTTCTTTAGCCTTTAGAGTTGGCTTCCCTGGTTCTGCATTTCCCCACAAAGTTGCTTCTCAGACTTTGGCATCCTGACTTGGTGAGGTGGTTGGGAGACACAGTTCAGGATGGAGTGAGTCCAATGTGGGCAGTCTCTCTCCAATTGTGTTCTGGTGCTATGGAGCCAGAGAGGGAAAAAGAGCAAGAAAAATGGGAATGTTGATGGAATTGAGTCAAGGATTTCTTGCCTAAAAGGAGCTACGCCTAGCCAGAGATCTGCATCTAGGCTGATTGGGAATTTCTATCTTCTATCTGTTGCAATTGGCAGGCTCCATACATAGCTTCTGGGCTGCCATTTGGTTTTTGTTTTTGTTTCTTTTTTGCTTAAATTTTTTAAAAAAAGATTTTATGTATTCATGAGAGACACACAGAGAGAGGCAGAGACACAGGCAGAGGGATAAACAGGCTCCCTGGGTGGAGCCTGATGTGGGACTCAATCCCAGGACCCCAGGATCATGCCCTGAGTCTAAGACAGACACTCAACCACTGAGCCACCCAGGCATCCCTGCTTTTTAAAAAATTTTGTTTAAATTCAATTTGTCAACATATAATATAACACCCAGTGCTCACCTTGGGCTGCCATTTGATCAGTGAAGTGTATCTGGAGGGTGCTTACATCTTTCTCGTGGACCTGTTTTGTCCCCCACAATCCTCCTTAAGGGACTTTTAGAGGCATATATGTAGCTCCTTCTTCTCCCAAAAAACTTACTGTTATGTATAACATACATTTAGAAAAGTACAGAGATCCTGTGTCACTTGATGAACAGTCACAAACAACACATCTGCATTATCAACACTGATCAAAATGCAGGATATTATCAGCAGCCGGAAGCCTTCCTCATGCTCCTTTCTACTCAAAGGCTGTCCTGCCTCACCTCCCCACCCCGCTCCACCGTAAGAGGCCCACTGTTCTCACTTCTCACGCCTTACATCAGTTCTGCCCATTTTTGAACTTTATATAAATGGAATTTTACTTCTATGTGATTCTGGTTTATTTGATTCAATAGCATGTTTAATGATATTCACCTGTTGCATTTATTTGTAGTTTAAACATTCTTTTTTTTTTTAAGATTTTATTTATTTGAGAGATAGAGAGAATGAGGGAGGCAGAGGTAGAGGGACAAGCAGATGCTCTGCTTAGTGGGGAGCCTGACCAGGGGCTTGATCCTAGGACCCTGAGATCCTGACTTGAGCTGAAGTCAGACACTTAACCGACTGAGCCACCCAGGGGCCCCATGTAGTTTGAGCATTCTTATTGCATATTTCTATGAATACCCATCTTACTATTGATGGACATTCTGCTGATTTGAATTTTTGGCTATTATGAGTGATGCTGCTATGAACATTTTTGTACATATATTTAGGTGAACATATGTACACATATCTGCTGGGTATATTCCTAGGAGTAAAATTGCTGCATTTAGGGAATGCATATGCTCAATTTGCTCAACAGTAGCGCCTGCTAAGTGGTGTTTCAATGTAGTTGTCCTAATTTACACTCCTGCCAGCAGCAGTGTGAGAGTCCCAGTTGCTTCTCATCATCTCCAACACTTGGCGTAGTCTGCCATTTTCTTTTTAGCCATTCTGGTGGGCTTGTGGTGGTATCTGACTGTGGTATTTTAGTTTTGCATTTCCCTGATGACTAGTGAAGCTAGGTACCCTTTTACCTCCTGTAGCTAATTTGGATATCCTCTTTGGTGAAGCACCTGTTCAAGTCTTTGGCCTATTGTTTTATTGGACTGTCTTTTACTTCATGATTATGGGAACTGTGTATAGATGTTGGGCGAGTCCTTTATTAGATATCTGTATTGCAAATACATATATAGATGGTCCTGACCTAGGATGCTTGGACTTATAATTTTTTGGACTTCAGATGGTGGGAAAGCAGTATGTATCCCATATAACCATACTTCAGATTACGAATCTTGATCCTTTCCCAGGCTGGCAATATGTGGTAGGACACTTGCTGGGGATGTAGGGCAGTGGCAGCTGTAGCTTCCCATCAGCCATGCGATCAATAGGATAAACAATAGATACACCTACCACCATCCTGCATCCACACAACCATTCTGTTTTTCACTTTCACCACAAGTGAAAAACTTAACAATATTTTCAATTTGTGATGGGCTTATCAGAACATAATTCCATTGTAAGTCAAGGAAGATCTGTATGGCATTGCAAAGCTCTTTTGAATCATGTCTTTTGATGAATAGAAATTCCTAATTTTGCCATAGTTTGGTTTATCAATTTTTTCCTTTATTATTAGTACTTTTTGTAAGCTACTAAAGAAACCTTTCCCTACCCTAACATAACAAAAATATTTACCCGTTTTCTTCTAAGAGTTTGATGGTTTCACCTTTAGTATTTAGATTTATAGTTCATCTGGAACTGATGTTTGTGTATGATATGTGGTAGGCGGCAAGACTAATTTTCTCCTCATGAGGATATTAAATTGAATGAGCACCTGTCATTGAAAAGGCCACACTTCCCTCCTCCCCCCCGCACTGAATATTCACTTTTGTCATAGACTAGACAACTGCATCTTTGTGTTTACACTCCTACACTATCTCTGTGTCATCGGTCAGTTTGTCTGTCCTTGGGCCAGTGCCATACTGTCTTAATTACTGAAGCTTTGATTTGATTTCAGATAATATAAATCCATTGTTGTTGTTCAAGACTATTTTTTCCCCCTCTGCACATCTCAGTGTAGATTTTAGAATCACTTGTCAATATCTAAAAGAAAATTTGGAATTTTGAGTGGGATGGATTTATTTATTTATTTATTTATTTATTTATTTATTTATTTATTTATGAGAGACAGAGAGCACAAGTGGGGTGGGAAGAGGGAGAAGCAAACTCCTCACTGAGCAGGGAGCCAGGCATGGGGCTTGATCCCAGGACCCTGAGATCATGACCTGAGTGAAGGTAGATGCTTAATCCACTGAGCCATCCAGGTGCCCCTTGAGTGGGATTACACATACAATTTATAAATCAATTTGGAGTTTGTTATCTTTATGACATTGATTCTTCCAACTCATAAGCATGATATGCCCTCCATTTATTTGAGTTGTTTTTCACTTATTCTGTAATGTATTGTAGTTTTCAGTATAGAGATGTTATGTTTTGTTAATTTGTTTGATTATTAATTGCATTTTCTCTTTTATTGGTCAGCTGTCTTAGGAATTAATCAATTTTATTAATCTTTCGAAGCTCAACTTTCGGCTTTGTTGATTGAAGCCATGTACTTTTTTTTTCTCCTTCTGGGAACTTTTTTTTTTTTTTTAGAAGTTTCAGTCTGAAATAATTTTGGATTTACAAGAAAAATTGCAAAGATGATGCAGAGGGATCCCATGTATTTTTCTCTTAGCTTCCCCTAATGTTAGCATTATATATTACCATGGTGCATTTTTTTAAATTAAAAAAGTAACACTGTACACTACTATTAGCTAAACTGTAGACTTTATTCATGTCCTCCAAGTTTTTCCATTAGCATCCTTTTCTTTTTTTCTCATTCCTGAATCCAATCCAAGATATCATAAACCATTTAGTTGTCATATTTCTCTGATCTTCTTCAGTTTGTGACTGTTTCTTGGTCTTTCCTTGTCTTCAATGACCTTGACACTTTTGATGAGTGCTGGTCAGGAATTCTGAAGAGTATCCCTGAATTTGGTTTTACCTGCTATTTTCTCATACGTAGGCTGAGGTTATGGATATTGAGAAAGAATATCAGAGATGATACCTCCTTATTACCTTATATCACAGATTGCAGCAGATTGGTGTGATGTAGAACTGGCGATAATCATTTTCATCAGTTCGTGAAGGCAATGTCTGCCAAGTTCCTCCACTGCAAAGTTACTGTTTTTCCCTTTCCATACTCTGTCCTTAGAAGTGAGTCACAAATTCCAGCCATCACTCAAGGTAAGGAAAAGTAAGCTCTACTTCCTGAAGGGAGAAGTATCAGAGAATATGTGGACATATTAAAACACCCACAGTAATTAATACATTTTTTAGGGAACATACTCTGAGGCTATGCAAATGTCCTGTTTCTCATTAAAGTGTCACCCCTTAGTTTTAGCATTTGTTAGTGGATATGGGCTGCAGCAATTATTACTGTGGTGTTCTCACAGTGTTTTTCTTTTTCTCTCATTCTTTTTACTTTTTCAAAATTGGACTTATTCTATAAAAAGATTTGTCTTATTCATTCACTTGTTTAAATTGGTATGGAATAATGGATATTTATTCTTTGGATTATAATCCCATACTATTGTTATTTATTTTTTTGCTCCTATTTTTTGAGTTTGGCTATTGAGTGCTCTTTCAGTATGTTTCTGTGTCCTTTGACATGCTTTCTTTTTTTTTTTTTTAAATTTATAGTAAGAACACTTAACATGAGATCTACCCTTTGAATAATTTCTTTTCTTTTTTAAATTGTTTATCTTTTTTGTATATTTTTAAAGTTTTTAAAATTTTTTATTTATTTATGATAGAGAGAGAGAGAGAGAGAGAGAGAGAGGCAGAGACATAGGCAGAGGGAGAAGCAGGCTCCATGCCCGACGTGGGATTCCCACGTCTTCAGGATCGCGCCCTGGGCCAAAGGCAGGCGCTAAACTGCTGGGCCACCCAGGGATCCCTTTTTTTGTATATTTTTAATTGAAGTTCGATTTGCCAACATATAGCATCACATCCAGTGCCTATCCTGCCAAGTGCCCCCTCAGTGCCCATCACTCAGTCACCCCAACCCCCCGCCCACCTCCCCTTTCCACTACCCCTTGTTCACTTCCCAGAGTTAGGTGTCTCTCATGTTTCATCACCCTCACTGATATTTCCCACTCATTTTCCCCTTTATTTCCTTTCACCATTTTTTATATTCCCCAAATGAATTAAACCATATAATGTATGTCCTTCTCCAATTGATTTACTTCACTCAGCATAATACCCTTCAGTTCCATCCACGTTGAAACAAAGGGTGGGTATTCTTCATTTCTAATGGCTGAGTAATATTCCATTGTATAGATAGACCACATCTTCTTTTTTTTTTTTTTCATTTATTTATGATAGTCACACAGAGAGAGAGAGAGAGGCAGAGACACAGGCAGAGGGAGAAGCAGGCTCCATGCACCGGGAGCCTGACGTGGGATTCGATCCCGGGTCTCCAGGATCACGCCCTGGGCCAAAGGCAGGCGCTAAACCGCTGCGCCACCCAGGGATCCCCACATCTTCTTTATCCATTCGTCTTTCTTTCTTTTTTAAATTTATTTTTTATTGGTGTTCAATTTGCCAACATATAGAATAACACCCAGTGCTCATCTCATCAAGTGCCCCCCTCCGTGCCCGTCACCCAGTCACCCCCACTCCCCGCCCACCTCCCTTTCTACAGAGTTAGGAGTCTCTCATTGAACAATTTTTCTTAAGTTTACAATACATTTGTTGATTATGGACAGAAGGTTGTACAACAGATCTCTAGAACTTATCTTGGTTTAACTGAAACTTTATGTCTGATAATTTATAAGTCCTCATTTCCTGCTCCCCTCGCCTCTGGCAATTGCCATTGTATTCTTTGATTCTATGAACTTGACTATTTTAGATACTTCATATAAATGGAATCATGCAGTATTTGTCTTATGACTGGCTTATTTCAATTTTTTTATTTGAGCACTTTCTTATTTTCTGGCACTATGAGGTCTTTTAGATTCCAGACCTAAAATCAGCCATTTCTTTTTATTGGGAAATGGAATTTAGAAACCAAGATTTGGATATTATTTGTGTTCATTGCTATTGTTATGTTACTGCTACTAGGCCTTCTCAGTAGACAGAGCTGGAAAATTATATAGCCTACACACATATACACATGTAATAGTCCATATCTAGATTTATTTATGTATCCATTTGTATAGATATTTAAGTAAAACACATTTTTACTAATATCACTGACTTAAATATAGCACCACAGGGTTCATTTTATTATTTTTTGGTAAATTTTTAATTTAAATTCAATTTGTTTAATATATAGTGTATTATTAGTTTCAGGGATAGAATTTAGTGATTCATCAATTACATTAACACCCAGTGCTCATTACATCAAGTGCCCTCCTTAATGCCCATCACTCAATTACTCTACCCCCTTATCCCCCTCCTTCCAGCAACTCTGTTTATTTCCTATAGTTAAGAGTCTCTCTTTTTTTAAAAATTTATTTATGATAGTCACACAGAGAGAGAGAGAGAGAGGCAGAGACACAGGCAGTGGGAGAAGCAGGCTCCATGCACCGGGAGCCCGATGTGGGATTCGATCCCGGGTCTCCAGGATCGCGCCCTGGGCCAAAGGCAAGCGCCAAACCGCTGCGCCACCCAGGGATTGGTTTCCTCTCTCTCTGTTATTATCTTATTTTTCCTTCCCTTCCTCTATGTTCATCTGTTTTGTCTCTTAAATTCCACATATGAGTAAAATCATATGGTATTTGTCTTTCTCTGGCTAATTTACTTTTAGTATAATACCCTGTAGTTCCATCCATGTCATTGTAAAGTGCAAGATTTCATTCTTTTTGATGGCTGAGTAATATATAAGTAATCATACATACACATATATATACACACAATTTTTTATTTTACATATATGTGTATATATATCACATCTTTATCCATTTGTCTGTTGATGGACATCTGGACTCTTTCAATAGTTTGGCTATTATGGACATTGCTGCTATAAACAGTGGGGTGCATGTTCCTCTTTGAATCACAATATATCCTTTGGATAAATACCTAGTAGTGCAATTGATGGGTCATAGGGTAGCTCTATTTTTAACTTTTTGAGAAACCTGCATATTGTTTTCCAGAGTGGCTGCTCCAGTTTGCATTCCCATTAACAGTGTAAGAGGGTTCACCTTCCTTTCTCTGCGAATTGTTCATTTTATCCATTCTGACCAGTGTGAGGTGGTATTTCATTGTGGTTTTGATTTGTATCTGCCTGATGCTGAGTATGGTTAAGCATTTTTTCATGTGTCTATTAGCCATTTGCATGTCTTCTTTGGAGAAATGTCTCTTCATGTCTTCTCCCCATTTATTGACTGGATTTTTTGTTTGTTTGTTTTTTGGGTGTTGAGTTTGATAAGTTGTTTATAGATTTTGGATACTAGCCCTTTATCTAATATGTCAGTTGAGAATATCTTTTTTCATTCCATAGGTTGCCTTTTAGTTTTGTTGATTGTTTCCTTTGCTGTGCAAAAGCTTTTTTTTAATAAATTTATTTTTTATTGGTGTTCAATTTGCCAACATATAGAATAACACCCAGTGCTCATCCCGTCAAGTGCCCCCCTCAGTGCCCATCACCCAGTCACCCCCACCCCCGTCCACCTCCTGCAAAAGCTTTTTATCTTGATGAAGTCCCAATAGTTCATTTTTGCTTTTGTTTCCTTTGCTTTTGGTGATGAGTCTAGCAAGAAGTTGCTGTGGCTGAGGTTAAAGCAGTTGCTCCCTATGTTCTCCTCTAGGATTTTGATGGATTCCTGTCTCACATTTAGGTCTTTTCTCCATTTTGAGTTTATTTTTGTGTATGGTATAAGAAAGTGGTTCAGTTTCATTATTCTGCATTTGACTGTCCAGTTTTCCCAATACCATTTGTTGAAAAGATTCTCTGTTTTTCCTTTGGATATACTTTCCTGCTTTGTCAAAGATTAGTTGAGCATAGAGTTGAGGGTCCATTTCTGGGTTCTCTATTCTGTTCCATCGAGTTATGTGTCTGTTTTTGTGCCAGTACCACACTGTTTTGATGATTACAGCTTTTTAATATAGCTTGAACTCTAGAGTTGTGATGCCTCCAGCTTTGGTTTTCTTTTTCAAACATTACATTGGCTATTTGGGGTCTTTTCTGGTTCCATACAAATGTTAGGATTATTTATTCCAGCTCAGTGAAAAATGCTAATGGTATTTTGATAGGGATTTCATTGAATGTATAGATTGCCTTGAGTAGCATAGACATTTTAACAATATTTGTTCTTCCAATCCATAAGCATGGAATGTTTTTCCATTTCTTTGTGTTTCCTCAATTTCTTTCATAAGTATTCTATCATTTTCAGAGGGCTCATTTTATTTTTAAAATTTAAATCCTATTAGCCAATGTATAGTACTTCATTAGTTTCAGAGGTAGTTTTCAATAATTTATCAGTTGTGTATAACATCCAGTGCTCATCGTATCACCTCAGAGGGCTATTTTAGATTCTTCTTTCGTTTCTTCTTTCTCTGATAGTAAAAAATCTGGCTGTCATTATGTGCAATATATTTATTGTTCAATCCTAGTATATATGTAGGCATCCTAACCTGTGCTCTTGTGAGAAATTTACTAACTAAAATATTGTGTTATTGACAGGTCTTTAACTTTACAGCTTTGAGAGAAAATCTTGTTTTCCAGGGTGATTTAGATCTGTTCCTTTCTTCCCTAGCCTCATCATTGAGGTTATGCCATGTGTTTGTAATACAACTGGATTCATTTGTCACATGTGTATGGTTTAATCAGGAAAAGGCTTATGTTATCTCACAGAAACAGATTACAGATCCAGCAGTACATTGAAAAGGAGAGTAGGTAAGGCCTCTCCTATTCTCAAGATTCTAACCAACTAGAAATAGATACAAGTTGTCAAATGGGAATTAGATCATAGTATCACAGTTGATACTGATGAAGCTGGGTTGTATCATGCAGTGGGACATCGTCTTCTCAAGTGCAATTTAGCAAGTGCTCTGAGGCAGAGGTAAAAAAGTGCAGATCTTACCTGCAGTGAGATACAGGGAGTAGAAGGTAAGGAGGGGCCTGTGTAGGTGAGGAAGAAAGCAGATTTTATGTAGATAGTAGGGTAGTAGGAAGAGAAGGATAAGGCAAAGCAGGAGATCAATTCTATCTTAAAGGACTGGTGGGTTCCATGGACCGATTGGATATCAAGCCCTTCCAGAAGGTAAAAGTGTGTGGTGGTCAGAAACAGCAGTGTTCATTCTGAGTGTGGAGCCACCTGGAGAGGCGTAGGGCTCTCTTCCTTTCAGCGGAAACGTGGGTGGGAGGTTCTCTCTTTCAAATAGTTACGTTACTTACTCAGCAGACTTTAGGAAGGACAACTGTCTTTTCTTGGAGAGCAAGACGCTGTAGTGCTTCTGGAATTAACACAGGCATGACAATTTAGAAAATAGTGCCTGGATTTTCTGATTAGAATCCAATTTTGTGCTCATTAAAAATATTTAGAAAATATGAAACATAAATACTAAAATTAAACAATTATAATCTAACCCAGAAAAAAATTTAGCATTTATGAGTATTCTTTTTTATTTTTTAAGATTTATTTATTTATTCATGAGAGAGAGAGAGAGAGAGAGACAGAGACATAGGCAGAGGGAGAAGCCGGCTTCATGCAAGGAGCCTGATGTGGGACTCGATCCCAGATCCTGGGATCATGCCCTGAGACGATGGCATACGCTCAACCACTGAGCCAAACAGGCATCCTGAATATTCTTTTTTAAAAAAATTAATTTATTTGCTCTTTTTCAAAGAAATAGACTTTGGTATCATTGATTTTTCTCTAGTTTGGTTTGCTTTTATATTTCATTAAGTTTCTTCCTTCGTCTCACTTCTACTTATTTTGGGTTTATCATTTCCTTTTCTAATTTTTAATGCTGAAGTTTAGATCTTAGATTTAAAATTGTTCTTCTTTTCTTATACATATTTAAAATGATAAATTCTCCTCTAACTGTACTTCAGCAATATCCTACAGTTTTTGATATGTTGGTTTTTCTTTTCATTTAGTTCAAAATATTTTCTAGTTTCCTTGGTAATTTCATCTTTGGCCCATTGAGTTATTTAGAAGCATCTTTGTTTAATTTCTAAATATTTGAAGATTTTCCAGATATTTTCTCTTATTTATTACTAACTTTAATGTGTCAGAAAACATACTCTGCATGATTTCAATTCTTTTAAACTTATTGAAATTTATTTTATGGCCCAGAAGACGACCTATCTCAGTAAAATATCCATGAGCACTTGGAAACAATGTGTATTTTGTTGTTGTTCGGTAGTCTCTATAACTGTCAATTAAGTCAAGTTGGTTCAAAGTGTCGTTCAAATCTTCTATCCTTACTAATTTTTTTTTGCTACTTTAATTAATGAGAGGGGAGTGTTAATATCTCTAACTATAATTCTAGATTTGTCTATTTTTCCTTTTGGTCTGTTTAGGTCATTTGAAGCTTCATGTGATTTGAAGCTTTCTTATTGGGCACATACATTTAGGATTATGTCTTCTTGATATAATGGTGAAGAAGTGATGAGGCTTGAGAAAGACTGATTGTCCTCCATAATGAAGGTTGGCCTCATCCCATCAGTTGAAAAACCTTAGCAGAACAAAGACTGACCTCCCCTGAGCTAGAAGGAATTCCGCCAGAAGACAACCTTATACTAGAGTTGCAATATTGGCTCTTCCTCAGATCTCTAGGCTGCCTGCCCATCCTATAGATTTTGGACCTTCCATACTCATGTGAAGCAATTCTTTAAAATAAATTTCTCTTGGGACACCTGGGTGGCTCAGTTGCTTAAGCATCCCACTCTCCATCTCAGTTTGGGTCTTGATCTCAGAGTCATGAGTTGAAGCCCCAAGTTAGGCTTCATGCCCAACGTGGGGCCTACATAAAAAAAAAAAAAAATCCCCAAACCAAAAACCAGAACTCTTGCCCTTGATGTTTATCTTATTGATTCTGTTTCTCTGGAGAATGGTGTCTAATACAAATACATTTGATAAATGTTTCATTTTAGATATATTTTCCATGCCTTGAAGTTTCATTTGATTCTTTTCTTCATGTCTTTGAAATATCTGTGCTTATGTGCATGTTAGTCTTTATTCTTGAGCATATTTGTAATAGATGTCTTAAAATTCTTATCTGCTACTTCCATCATTTCTGGGTGTGTTTCATTTGATTGATTTTTCTTCAGTTGAGTCACATGGCCTTTCCTTTGTGTACATGCTTTCCTTGATGTCTCTTCTTTCTCTTTAAAACACTAGTAATATTGGATTAGGGCATATGGTTTCTTTTAACCTTAATTATCTTTAAAAAGATTCTATCTCAAAAAAAAAAGATTCTATTTCCACATATAGTCATATCGGAGGTTAGGGTTTCAACATATATATTTGGGTAAAACACATTTCAGTCTGTAAATTGATGCTTTGTGTTTTGTTTTTTCCTTTAAGAAGTGCCAGACTTTGTCCTGGCAGGGAGTTATGTTGCTTGAGGATCAGCTTATTTCTTTCAAGGCTTGTTTTCAGTTTCATTAGGGAAGTTCTGTGGTAATCTTTACTCTGGATCTAGTTGAGACCAACTGCTAAGGCATGGCCCTTCTAGATTCCCTACTGAATGATCTCTATGATCAATGATGAGTCACTAATTTGGGTGGTCAGAACTTAAATTTCTCTTGGCCTTTTTAGTTCTGGAGAGTATTCAACTAACAGATCCATAGCCATTATTTTCTTGGCTTTGGGGAGTTTCACCCTATTAATACATACCTTAGTATTTGGCAACAAGCTCAAGGGGACTTTTACGAGGTTTCTGAAGCTCTTTCCCTACATAGCTCTATCTTCTCTGGAATTTGTCCCCCCAAAGTCCAGCTGTCTCAGCCTTCTCAAATTCAGATCTCTGTATCTTAATCCAACAAGGTTGCCAGCCTACTTGGATTCTTCTCCCTGTCTATGGTCTGTAAAGTTCCTTTAGTCAAGAGCTAGGGCAAAACCAGGCTTACCTTGTTTCCATTTTTTATTTTCTCCCAGAGATCATAGTCCTATGATGACTGTTGTGCAGTATTCAGAAACCATGTATCTTTTTCAATTTTCTAGTTGCTTATGGTAAGTGGGCATGTGCATTCCCGGTTATTCTATCATAATGTACCTATTCTTGCATATTTAAGACCTATGGTGTCTAGATTTTGAATCTGCTTTGTTTTACTTTGTTTCAGAAGCGTTTTCTTCATCATTAAAAACTCCTTAGGAACATTGTTTTATTTTTAATATTTATTTATTTATTAGATTTTATTTATTTATTAATGAGACACACACACACATACACAGAGAGAGCGCAGCAGAGACACAGGCAGAGGGAGAAGCAGACTCCATGCAGGGAGCATGACCTGGGACTGGATCCTGGGACTCCAGGATCAGGCCCTGGGCTGAAGGTGGCGCTAAACTGCTGAGCCACCCGGGCTGCCCAGGAACATTGTTTTAAATGGATGCCTATTATTCTATTGTGTAGGCCTGTATATTTTGACTGAAGGAAAAGGTAAGGGGTAGATTCAGGCCCTAGGACTTGGCCTAGGTCTTGATGAGAAATAGGACACTGGGACTCTGGAATTCTATGAGGACTAAGGTGGTGTTCTCCGTTACAAGAGCACTTCCATCCATTCTCTCAAATCATGGCTTGAGTTTGCATTTTGTCAAATAAACACTTCTGCCTATAGAGAAATTTCCTACATCCAGGTGGCTGTATATAACTGGGTATAAGTCTGGTCTTTGGAGGTGAAACATATGCAGCTTGAGGCTCAGCTTTATTTAATAAGTATGTGCTCTCGAGAAAGTCATGGTACCTCTTCAGAGCCTTTGGCTGCTCACCTGTAACATGGGGAATGTGTATAATGGCCTCACAGGGCTATCATTCAGTCTGATTGAGATAATATTTTCAAGAGCACAGAATATCATGTCTAATACAGGAGAGGTTTTCTCTAGGTGGCTTAGGGTTTCTTTAAAAAATCAGATATAAAAAGATGGGCTGGGTGTGTCCAGGCCTGAAGTGAGCTGCAGGGAGACTTGAATGCCCAAATGACTCCCTGTATCATTCCTTCCTTCTTTTTGCTCACAAACCAGAAAATGAAACTAGGCAGATGATTTCTGCCAAGGTTATCATCAAACTCATGGTGGTGAAAGTCTAGTGAATCTGCCAGGTGAGGCTTATCTCTATCTGACAATTTTAGGACTGGCTGCATAGGCAGCTGTTTCTGTCCCTCTCACACAGCCTGGTGGGTCTGCCTTTCTATGAGGTCTGCAGCAGCTGGAACCTGGACAGGCTGTGGTGGCTGCTGTGCCTATTATGCCAGCGGGGCTCATCATAGAACAGTCTGGTTTATAGGCAATGGGGGGAGGTGGGTGGGGGAACACAGAGCTAGACTTTTATGGAAGACTTTTCATTTGTTCAGTAACCTTAAATTTCATTTACTGTTCCTCCTCTTTTTGCCTTACCTTTTAGCTAGTTTCCTTTCTGATCTTTTCATCATTTCTGCTGTTCTAATACTTCCATGTCTTTTCTTTTCTCCTCCTGGGATGCCCCTCTCTTCATCCTAATCTGGCTACCCTGATTTATCCTTTAGAACATGGCCCGAGGGTGGGCTCACATTTGCCATTTGCTGTCACCCTCACTCTTCTAATATTATTTTTCATTCCTTTGTTCATGCATGTTTTCTGGCACATAGAGGGGCTTGGGGGAATTGCACAACCCATTCAGTACCCACTGCCATCTAGGAGAGATTTGACAAAGGAGAGAGCTCTTCACACTACAAAAATGTCACATTTGAGGTAGCCACAGATGTGGCAGGACAAGATTCTGAAGATTCTCCAGAATGTACCTGAGGCATAGCCAAGTACTAATTTGCTTGCTTATTCTTTCATTCACTCATCCATTCAATATTTGTTGATCTATACATGGCATACTCTGTTAGAGATACTAGAAATAGGATGAATGAACAAAACAAAAAAAATATGCCTATCTTCAGGGAGCATATACTTTAGTCAAGGCAACTGCTAATGACTGAAGAGATTTGATAAGCCCAGTGGTGGTAAGCATGAGGAATAGAAATGAAGCAACATTTGGGGTAGGTGAGATGGGAGGAGCTACTTTAGCACAAATGATCAGAGAAACTTTCTCTAAGAGCATTTGAGCAGAGACTTGGATGAAGTGAAGGGTCAGTGATCCATCCATCTTGGGGGAAAAAAGGGCTTTGGGTTGAAGGAATAGCAGGGATAAGGCCCTGGGGTGGGAGCAGGCTTATTAGCAATATCTGCTCGGTTTTTCTAAATGAGAGGATGATCACAGGACTTTGGTGGTATAGTTTATTTTTTACTGCATTTTAGCTCTCACAGGATAAACCAAATACCGTTATGGGTCCACCTCATAATATGTAGTGGCCACATTCCTGGAAACATGAGCATGTCCATGTGGACTTAATTTTTGTAATTGAACTGAATTGAATTGAATTCCACTTTAAAGGCACACAATGGGCTTGTCGTTTTAAGGGACCCCCATGGCTAATCCTTTTAATAGAGTGAATGATCAGCCTTAGAGGATCCTTCAGGTTCTTCTTATTCTAAAATCCAATGGTTTTATGTCTTTACAGGTACTAAAATTTCATATATTTTCACAAAGGTGGAGATCTCCCAGCACTAGGAACTTGTGAGTGACAGTTGGACAGGAAAAATTTCATTGGAAGAGACTGAATTTTTTTTCTTCTGAACTGTCAGGCTTTTCAACCCTCCACCTTACTTCCTAATCTTACTTCCTGCGTCTTGCAAAGATGACAAATTTTGTCATAAAGAAAATAGAAAGGAGAAGCCTGGTAACTAGGAACAGAAGACTGTAAGATAGCTGTTTCCCAAATCTCTCTTTAAAAGAGTGAGCCAACATTTCTTATCTTAGGGGAGGTAAGTCCTTGCCTTTCAAACTTCAGTTCACGTAGGCTGTGAGAGGAGCAGGTAAGGATGGTTCAGTTCCAGGTCCTTCTTCTGGTTTCCCAATGTCATCTTGTTTATTGTAAACAAATGAACCAATTAAACAAGACATAAAATGATTCATGCCATTTGCACGTGCACATGCATATGCGTGTGTATGTGTGTGTGTGTGTGTATGTGAGACAGAAACATGTTAATGTGAATGTTTTACGTGTCCCCATGTAAAGGTCTATTTTGCTATGGCGAATCATTTAAGATTGCAGTGATGGCATTGGGGATTGTGGATCTAACCAGAGATATTTTTGGTAAATGGGTTATTTGCTAGGATATAACATGACGTCCTCATATGCCTTCTAAAGTATTTGTTTAAAAGGATTTATTAGTTACTAAAGCAAAAAGGGGAAAAAAAAAAAGAAAAGTAGAGATCAATTATATATTACTAAAGAACATCTTCGTTAAAAAAAAGCCACCCATCCTCAAAAATAGCCAACTCCGCTCACTGATGCAGTTTGGCTTATTTGTAGTATACTTTGCTCGATCATGGTTGGGAGAGAAGGCTCTTTCCTTTTGGCCTCGTCTTTCTACCATTGGTGGGGCAGCCAGAGTGGTAGTTTTGAAGATGGTTTCTTGTGTTGTGTATGTTCCCCAGACTTCCACAAATGGAGTGGTTTCATCATAATTTTGTGATTACTTCTGGACCTTAGGAGACTCAGGCAATCCTACACTAAGGCACCAAAAGTGAACAGGGAGTTAATATATGCTGGGCAACTCCTACCAGCAGAACGATTTATTTGGCATCTGTAAAGTACTGCCACTCCTGAGAGTGACCTCACTGTAATCCTTGGGTACCTTCTTCATCCCTATTCTCTATCTGGCAAGAAGGCAAATGAAGATCTGTCTGTACACATGGCCAACAGGCACATGAGAAAATGCTCCACATCACTTGCCATCAAGGAAATACAAATCAAAACCATAATGAGATATTGCCTCACACCAGTGAGAATGTGAAAATTAACAAGACAGGAAATAACAAATGTTGGAAAGGATGTGGAGAGAGGGGAACCCTCTTGCACTGTTGGTAGGAATGTGAACTGGTACAAACACTCTGGAAAACTGTGTGGAGGTTCCTCAAAGAGTTAAAAATAGATCTACCCCATGACCCAGCAATTGCACTGCTGGGGATTTGCCCCAAAGATGCAGATGCAATGAAACGCTGGGACACCTGCACCCCGATGTTTCTAGCAGCAATGTCCACAATAGCCAAACTGTGGAGGGAGCCTCGGTGTCCATCGAAAGATGAATAGATAAAAAAGATGTGGTCTATGTATACAATGGAATATTACTCAGCCATTAGAAACGACAAAGACCCACCATTTGCTTTGATGCTTTGACCTGGATGGAACTGGAGGGTATTATGCTGAGTGAAGTAAGTCATTTGGAGAAGGACAAACATTATATGGTCTCATTCATTTGGGGAATATAAAAACTAGTGAAAGGGATTATAGGGGAAAGGAGAGGAAATGGGTGGGAAATATCAGAGAGGGTGATGGAACATGAGAGACTCCTAACTCTGGGAAATGAACAAGGGGTAGTGGAAGGGGCGGTGGGCGGGAGGATGGGGTGACTGGGTGATGGGCACTGAGGGGAGTACTAGACGGGATGAACACTGGGTGTTATACTATATGTTGGCAAATTGAACTCCAAAAAAAAAAAATACATATATTAAAAAAAAAAGAAGATCTGTCTGGAACTGCCCCTGGGTGAAGTTCTTAGCTTCATCCTTCTGAAATGCCTTCTAAGCTTGGTTTTCCTCGAGCTGATATAGCTCTTGTCTGGCCCACTCATCTGTTGTTCTTTGAACCCAAATTTTGGGTGGAGTTTGTCTGTGTTCAACTAGATGGTAAGCTCTCTAAAATTCTACCCACTCGTTCACCCTATAAGTAATTACTCTGTTGTTGTGCTGGGCCAAGCACAATGTTTCTGTGTCTGGCTACATGGAACTCACACGGTCATGGCAGTGCTCATTGCCCATCTAGAGTCCACTAACCTCTGGCAATTCTGTAGATGGACATTGTGCTTCCCATGGTACCTGAATCACTGCTAATGTGTCAGTGCTGGCAGGATCATAGAGGTTTTTGGTCCAGTGGGCTTGCAGTGAATATTGATGTTGATGATGCAGATGCAATGAATGTCAAGATCATCACTCCATTGTGGAGTCAGAGGAAGACACACAATCACTTAATCCACTTTTATCTATTTCTTCTCATATTCTCAAGGTCAAGGTCAAGGTCTTCTCCCTCCTCTCTTTCTCTCCCCTATTGGTGGTTTGGCAGAGAGCTTCCTCATGTTTTCAGCTAAAGCATTTTTATATCAGGGCTATTTTAAAAGCAAATTAAACAGAAGCACAAATAGGTTTATAAAAGTATTTTTTTCCTCAATATTTTATTGAACTAATTATTTTGTGGGAATTGAAAAGCAAAGTGATCATTGAGTGGACCTCCTGGCATGTACTGACCTAGTCTTGGAAGATTGCATGTAAACCAAAATTTTGTAACTCACATTCTATTTTAGGTTCACTCTAAAAAGTTGTTATTTAAAGCAACCTTGTAAAAAGAATAATCAGAAACCCTTGAATGTTAGAGTCAGCAGGGGCAGCAGATTTCTTAAAGGAGGCTGGGAACATGACTCTGACAGACATCCTGGCTTTATCTCCAGACTGGTAGGGCATGGGAAACATGGTTTTATTCTTAGGGAACTTTGGGAATAATGAAAAAAGAGAAAATGGATCAAAAGTTCTACAGAGAACAGATGATGGCTTTATTGGCTCATTTTTTTTTCCACTGGGGGAATGGCTCACCACACCCCCCACTCCAGCCCATCCCCAAAGGGGTTCAGGGAAATGGCCTCAGTTCATTCTGAAATGACTGGAAGGAAAGGGGGGTGGCATGTTGTGCTTTCACAGCACCCAGTTACTGGACAGAGCATCATTTCCCAGGAGCCTGAGGATGCAACATCACAGGAAAAGGGGAGATTTCCACTCCTGCACGGAAAAGTTCCTAAAGATGTGTTTGTAATATTTTGTTTGGAAAAGAGACAAGATTGTTTGTTTGAACATCTGAATTGGCCACAGAATCCCATAATTTGCATTTATCGGGGGCATTTTGTGGGTTGTTATCTTGAGAAGAAACACAGAAAAAGTTGGTTCCAAACCCAACATTCCACAAGGAAATGGAAATTTCATTGCTCCTTTCTGACATAAAAGGTCATCTTGTTGTTTATCTACAAAGCCAGGGGAAATTGGCTGTTGAGTATTTTGCATTTGGAAACACTGGCCCAAATTCAAAGAAGTCTGATGCTCTCTCCCCTCCCTGGCCTGTTTTTATTTAAAGATGTTGCACTCATGAATCATTGGGTGAAAGCTTGAAATATAGTTCCTTCTGTTTCAGGAGATGAGGGCCTTAGTCCAAAAGGAGGAACACAAAGTCAAGGATGTCCTACAACTCCTAAGGATGTAGACACCCAGAAGGTAGCTGCTGTACTTGCTGAAATCACTAAAAATCTTGGGCAAGATGAGGATCTCAGATTTACATTGAAGTTTCCAGCAAAGTCTCAAAATAGGTACGCCCCTCACATGTGCCCCCACCCCACCCCAGGCAGGATAGTGACAATTAGAGCCCAGGGCAAATTGAAAATGTGGGGCTGCTTGTTCAGAAAAGTATAGTTAAAGGTATTAAATTATAAACCTTTTTCTTTAAAAATATTTTACTACTTATAAAATGGTGTAATTGTCATGCAGGAAAAACAAAAATGATAAATAGTAAAAAGTATGTTTGTGGTCATGATTTTATATACTATAATAAAAAATATCAGTAATATCTTGATTGGCTGTAAGATTGTTCTGGCACTCTTTTTTTGCTACTTCACTTATGAGATTATCAAAATTTATACTCAACAATTTCATTTTCAATTGATATAATTGAAAGTGATCTCTTTTGCAAGTACAAAATCACAAATAATGTTTGATAAGTTTTGATTTTGAGAAAGATCTTTCTGCTGAGTTACTGGGGTTATTGGGGTTGTTATAGGAGTATAAGAGTATCTTATTGGTTATAACAGCTTTAGGATAAATTTCTAAAAATTTGGTTTGGAATATAGACTTCAGGATGTCTAGAGCTAATGATTCTTGCTTAACAATTTTTCTAAAAAGATTTAACTCTTCATACAGATCAGTCCTGTGTAAGTTTGAATTTAATTTTAAAGTAAATTTACCTAAGAGCATTTTAATGTTTTCCTTGACATTTCCTGTAGCCTGTAGGGGTCCTTGAGCAACTGAAAGTAACTTCATGATTTGTATATCCTTCAAAATGTTTGTTTATGTAGTCCAATGTATTTCTTCATAAAAGAAAACATTAATTTAAAAATGGTCTTTCAAAAAAAAAAAAAGGTATTTCTTGGGGCACCTGGCTGGCTCAGTCAATGGGGCATATGACTTTTGCTCTTGGGATTGTAGGTTCAAGGCCCATGTAGGGTATAGAGATTACTTTAAAAAATTCTTTTAGGGTGCCTGGGTGGTTCATTTGGTTAAACATCTGCCTTTGGCTCAGGTCATGATCCCAGGGTCCTGATCAGGCTCCCTCCTCAGCGAGGAGTCTGCTTCTCTCTCTCCCTCTGCTATTCCCTCTGCTTGTGCTCTCTGTCAAATAAATAAAATCTTTAGAAAAATTGTCTGTCTTGCAAATAGGTGGTTCACTTTAAGTTTCATTATGAAAATGGTGCTCTTTCCTGTTGAACATGGAAACCTTGAAATTCAGTTTCTAGTTCTAAGTCTGTGGATATTTGTTCTGCTTTTTGCAGTGGGTTTCTAAACTGGAGATTCTAAAAACTCTGAAGAATCTTCATAAATCCTGGATATGCTATATTGCAATGTTCGTGTGCACATTTTTCTTTGGTAGTAATTACTGACAAAGTTTACTGCCTGAGTACCAGCAGTCTCTGTCCTGCCTCTTAGGACAGAGAGCTCCTATTTATGCAGATGTAACAGGGATGGGCTCCAGACACTGACAGGTGAGCCAGCCTCCCCCCATGGTGTCCATTGCTGCCACCCATCTGGGCTCAGGTTCTGGCACTGGCTGCCCCAGGCTGCCATACCCGAAGGCCTGAGCCTGCGTGTATTATTGTTGCCTGGTGTGTCCTCTCTGCTCATATGCATGCTCCATTGTCTCATTAGACTTCACTTACATAATTCACATTGAGAGACAAAATTATTAAGAATTTCAAGACAGTGATGATAGAGCATTAAACCAAGCATGGGCTCCTTCTGAGAGAGTCCCTCTCTGATGGCACAGGTCATACACACATGAAGCTGGCCCTATCTAGAAATACAGAATACGGCTAATTGAGAGATTGCAGGCTCTCAATTACATGCAGCCTAACTTAGTTTCTGGTAGACTATCTTCATTGCCAGAAAGTTCATCCTCATGTCTAACCCTGGCTCAAAGAACCCATTTTCTTTTTTTTTTAAATTTTATTTATTTATTCATAGAGACAGAGAGAGAGGCAGAGGGAGAAGCAGGCTCCATGCAGGGAGCCTGATGTGGGACTCGATCCCAGGACTCCAGGATCACACCCCAGGCTGCAGGCGGCGCCAAACCGCTGCGCCACCGGGGCTGCCCGAACCCATTTTCTTAACCCTGTCTCCAAAGATTTTGCTATTCACTTTTATCATGGCCTCTCATTAATTCACTTAGTGAGTGCAGGTCACCTGGGCAGAGACTAGCACCTGTTTTCATATCTGGGAAGACTGATGGCTTATGTTCCTGGCTTTACTTATAGATTCTGAGACTGCATGATCAGAAAGGGCTTAATCGTTCCCTTAATCCATAGGTCATCAACAGAATCTCCTGTAGGCTCATGAGCATGTTATATTTCCTGTGCATATTCCTAGAGATCCAGATTCCAGACATCAGGGCTACGGTCCAGGCATCTGCATTTTAACCAGCTTTAGCTAAGGATTCTGACAATCTGCTCCGGGACTACTGATGATTTTTCCTGACTAGGAATTTGTTCAAGGTCACACAGCTATCGTCCTGTCTCTGTCCCAGGCTCCAGGGCTTGTCTCAGTCCTCCCACAATTTGTCTGCTTTATCTGATTCAGCAGTCCACACCCTATCTTTGCATTATCTCCTTTTTAGCCACATAGTTGTATAACAGGAGGTCATTCTTTTTATGTTAAATCCCTTCTGTAGCTCTATGAAGTGACTCTCAGCCAATGTAACAAGTACTGAGTTGCCAGGCCCTTGCTAAGTTGGCACCACCGAATGGTACAGGATGTGTGTGTGTGTGTGTGTGTGTGTGTGTGTGTGGTTATGCATACATGCACACGTGTGTGTGTGTGAGTATATGTGTGAGCGTGCTAGCAGTGATAATGGTAGAGGAATCAGGATGGATTCTCATGTTATGATACTTCAGACTGGAAATACCAAAGCTGAGAGGGGATGTGACCATCCCTAAAACTCATGAATGGTTCAGAAAAGTCAACATAGATTAGCTAATTTAATTTCTGAATATACCTTTTGAGGCATCAAACAAATAGTTGTAACTACCTGTACCATTTAAGATAGACTCTTTTTTGCTATAATAACTCCTACATCTTAGTGGCTGTAATAACTCACATCACATGTAACTTCTGGGAACTTGGCTCCATATTTCCTGAGACACAGGCCAATGGAACAGCCCATCCCAAACCCTGCAGTTTTCCTAGCAGAGGGAAGGAGAACTTTGGAGCATCCTGCCTAGCAATAATAGAATAATAGATTCCCATCATTGAAAGCTGAGAGGCCTCCTCTGCTGGAGGAACCATGTTAGGAGGATCTGGCCGAGATCAAAATGTTTTATGATCAGAGATGCAGGTGGTAAACTGAGCTTTCTTCCTGGCTCTTTTCCTGAACATTTTCTGATCCCTGTTCTTCTCCCGCCTCCATGTATATCGTGATGGTGAGGGTGGAGATTTATGGGTATGATTATAGGTCATAGAGCTTAGAGATGGCTGAATGGGAATTGTTCTAGTTCTTTTATAATTTCATGTTGTCCTAGATCTTAATCATTTGCTTCCTTGTCTCAGTATTTGATTTCCTATTATGTGCTTGCTTTGACAAAAAGTTCAAATTAAACCAGAGGCCCTCATTTCTTTCAGGACTTGGAACTCAGGGAGAACTTTGCAGTTATTACAAATGGATGAGAAATTGTGGCTCCCCACATGGGATTGAGGGCAGCCAAGTAGGAACAAAACATTTTATGTTTGAGTTTTAGAAGCTGTATAAAATAAAGGATAGATGTAAGATAACAACAAAACTCTGGACATCCTAGAACTTGAAGAAGACGTTCAGCTTTTAAGAAAGCAAATTAATCTTTCATTGATATAGTGTGTCCTAAGAATGGTTAATATTACTAAGAGTTCTTGCTTTGGAGTCAGAGATACATGGATTCAAAGCCCAGTTGTACTAGTCAGAGTTCTTCAGAGAAACAGAACCAATAGGTAGGCAGGGCTGGCTGGCTGGCTGGCTATCCACCTACCTACTTATCTACCTACTTACTACCTTCCTACCTACCTACCTACCCACCTATCTTGGAACATCCTGGCCTCCATAATCTTCTGTGTTAAGTCCTTCTAATTGTGTCAGTTCCTTCTAATAAATCCCCATATTAGAAGTTGACTCATATAATTATGGAGGCTGAGAAATTCAAGCTCTGCAGTCAGCCAGCTGGAGACCTAAGAGAGCCAATGATGGAAGTTCCAGTCTGGAAGCTGGCCAGGTTTGAGACCCAAAAAGAGCCAGTGTTTCTGTCTGAGTCCAAAGGCTAAAAAAATTTAAGTATCCCAGCTCAAGCAGTCATATAGGTTTACTCTCACCTAGGCTTTTTGTTCTATCAGGTCTTCAGTTGATAGGCTGAGGCCCATCTACATGATGGGAGGGCAACTTGCTTTACTCTGTACCAACTCAAGTGTTAACTCATCCCAAAACACCTTTGTAGACAGACATAGAATAATGTTTGACCACATATCAGGGCAGGTGATGGCCTGATCTATAAAATCTATTAAATCAACCATCACTCCAGCCCTGTTACTTAGGAGCTGTATGAACTTGAGCAACTTAGTCAACATCTTTCTACTTGATTCTCCTCTGTGAAGAGGGATGATTAAAGTGCTTACTCATGGTTGTCTTATGGTCTGAATGAGAATATAGATCAAACTCATAGTGAAAATTTACTGAAAGCTTATGGTCTACTGGCACTATGCTGTTGCTGTCATCATCCCCATCCTCAACACAATGGACATCTTCTCATTTGGGATGAGTTGAGAGGCAGGGTAAGGGGCTCTGTGGAACTGTCTAGTTGTTCTCTGGTAGCATTATCTCATGGTTCAGTTGCTATATAAGTTATATACATGTTTTAGCGACATGTATCTCTCTCTCTCTTTTTTTTTTTAAATATCAGTCTCTGTTTCAAGGGGGCATTTCAGTCTACATACTGGTGATTTATTTATAGTTACTAAATTACTCTGTAGACTAGTAGGTGGCATTTAGAGAAATATGGATCTTTGGAGTCTCTTTAAGGGAGGCAGAGCAGAAAGGTTTCTGCAGGCAGCAAACTACTTTGCCCAAAGGTGAGTGTTAGCCCAGCGGTTCATAATTGAGAAGGTTCAAAAGAGTTCCAAGGTAACAAAAAACAAACAAACAAAAAAACAAAACCCAAACAAACAAAAAACAAAAAACAAACAAAAAACCCAAACAAAAATACCCCCCAAAAAACCCTTCTCTTTTCATTTTATTGGCTGTTAAGTAAAGTGATATTTATATTTAATATGCCTGACAAGCTCCATCACTTTTTTTAAATGTCAGGTTTATTGGAACATAATTTACATGTAACAAAACTCATTATTTTGAAGTTTACAATTTGATAAGCTTTGATGAATGTATGAAGTAGTTGTATAGCCACCACAAAAATAAAAATATAGAACATTTTTATTCCTTGTATCTCTCTGCAATCTGTTCCCTCTTCACATTCTGAGACTCAATAACCATGGGGGTTATTTTCTGTTTTCTATAGTTTTACCTTTTGTGGAATACAGTATACATGGAATCTTACACTATGGACCTCTGTGTCTGCCTTCCATCATTTCATATGTTTTTGAAATTTATCCATTTTTTTGCATGTATCAGTAGTTCTTTATTAAATGACTGGTTAGTACTCTGCTGTAGTGACACATTAAAATTTGTTTATCCATTTGCTAGATGAAGGACAATTGTTTGCAGTTTGGAGTTACTATACATAAACTGCTCTGAGCATTTACATACAGGGTTTTGTTTAGACATAGACATAGATTTTCATGTTTCTTAGGTAAATAATAGCAGGATTTTTAGTTGCAGGGTTGTATAGTAAGTGTATATTGAACTTTATAAGAAATTGCTACATTCTTTTCCAGTGGCCATTTTGCATTCCCACCCAGCGATGTATGGGAATTCTAGTTACTCCATGCTCTCATTAACACTTGATGTTACCAGTCCTTTTAATGTTGCTTCTAAGTGAGTGTTATAAACATCATTTCCTGTGCTTATTCATAATTTGTATATATATATATTTTGTGACCTGTCTGTTCAAATGTCTTCCCCACTATTATTGTTTTTTTCCTGTTGTTGAGTTATGAGAGTTCTTTATATATTAGGTAATCATACCTTATATTAGATATGTGTTTTTCAAACATTTTTGCCCAGGATGCTGTTGTTCTTTTGATTTTCTTAACAGTATTTTGAAGAATGGAAGTTATAAATTTTGATGAAGTCCAGTTTATCATATTTTTTCTTTTATTGATTGTACTTTTTCTATCTAGGAAATCTTGAGTAAGCTAAATGTCATAAAGTTGTCTTTCTTTCTTCAAAAAATGGTACAGTTAAAAAATGCTATAGTTTTAGCTTTTGACTGTGTATATGGTGTGAGAAATGGGTTGGAAGTCTTTCTGTCTGTCTGTCTGCCTGCCTGCCCAGAGATAGCCACCTGTTCCAGTACTGTTCGTCAGAAAGACTTTCCTTTCTTTATTGAATTATTGTGGAATCTTTGTTGAAAAGTTAATTGGCTTCTCTTTGTTTTATTCATAATTATGTTTATTATATTTTTAACAGTTATTTATTTATTTGAGGGAGAGAGTGAGAGAGAGCACAAGCAGGGAGAGGGAAAGAGAGAAGCAAACTTCCTGCTGGGCAGGGAGCCTGATGCAGGGCTGGATTCTAGGTCCCTGGGACCATGACCTGAGTGGATGGCTGACTCTTAACCAACTGACCCACCCAGGCACCCTCTATGTTTATTCTTATGCCATTGCCATACTGTTTTGATTACTGTGGCTCTATAAAAGTTCTTGAAATCTGTTAATGGGTATCCTCCAACTTTGTAGTTCTTTTTCAAAATTGTATTGGCTATTCTTACTCCTTTGCCTTTTTGTATAAATTTCGGAAGCAGCTCTTGCCACTTACTCCATAAAAATACTACCAAATTGGCATGACATTTAATCTCTGGGTTAATTTGTTGAGGAATGACATCTATATAATATTGCAGCTTCTAATTCCTGTATTTAGGTCTTCTTTATCAGAGTAAAGTTTTTAGTTTTCAGTGTACAGATATTGCAAATGTTTTGTTAGATTTAATTCCTAAATACTTTTTTTGATGCTATTGTAATGATATTTAAAAATATAATTTCCCATTGTTTGTTGTGAACATATAGAAATAAACTTGAGGGGCACCTGGGTGGTGCAGTTGTATAAGTGTCCAACTCTTGGTTTAAGTTCAGGTCTGATCTTAGGGTTGTGAGATCGAGCCCATGTCAGGCTCCATGCTCAGCACAGTCTGCTTGAATTTCTCTCTCCCTCTGCCCCTTCCCCTCCCATTTTCTCTCTCTCAAATAAATAAATAAATCTTAAAAGAAACTTGATTTTTTGCCATCCTTTTAACTTATACATGTATTTACCTTTTTAAAAAAGGATTTATTTATGTATTTGACGAGAGAGAGAGAAGAGAAGAGAAGAGAAGAGAAGAGAAGAGAAGAGAAGAGAAGAGAAAAGCACGGGGAGCAGTAGGGGGAGAGGGAGAAGCAGTTTCCCCATTGAGCAGGAAGCCCATTGTGGGGCTCAGTCCCAGGGCCCTGGAACCATAACCTGAGCTGAAGGCAGATGCTTAACAAACCGAGCCACCCAGGCATTCCCATGCCTTTACTTTTAAAACAAAATTTTCAGTATATAGTTAGATCTTTCTTAGTTTTATCTAATTTGAAACCTCTGCCTCATAATTGGACTGTTAGACTATTTACATTTAATGTTATTATTGATATAATTGGGGTTGAGATCTACCACCTTGCTATTTGTTTTCTCTTTTTCCGTATGTGATTTCTCCTATTTTCATATCTATACTAATCTTATCATCTTGTGTCTAGGACTTATGTAGTATGTTGGATAAGGAGAGATGGCTTTGATATCAGCTTATGTTTGAATCCTGGCTCTCCTGTAAACTTGAGAAAATTACTCACCTGCACAATGAAGATAGTAGTAGCTCCCTTCCCACCCATAGGGTTCTGTGAGGATGAGGAGAGATAGTGCATGTACATTACATATCATAGTGCTGAGCTCATAGTAAGTGCTCAATACATAAAGTCCATTCTTAAGGCTAAAATTGCATATAAGCATTATTTCATATTTCTATGTAATTTTTATAACTATCATTTGTATGGCTGGGTGATAGTTTATAATGCAAATACAAACCACTGTAACTAACTTCCATTTGGTTGGGGACACCAACTCCCATGTAGTAAAAATCCATCTGTAAATTTTGACTCTCTAGAAACTTTACTGACAGCCTACTGTTGACTGGAAGCCTCACTAATAATACAAATAGATTCTTAACACATACTTTGTATATGTATTATATACTGTATATCATACAATCAAGTAAGCTAGAGAAAAAATGTTATTAAGAAAATCATAAGGAAGAGAAAATATATTTATATTACTGTATTATATTTATTTGAAAAATCTGCATATAAGTAGACCTGTGTTGTTGAAGGGTTAACTACGTTGTAACAAATGTCTTTTCATATAACATGCCTTTTGTGTCAGTGCTGATTCCCTTTGGAAATATCCTTGGAATGGTATTTCTGGATTAAAGATATGAACCTGGACATGGTTCTTGCTACATATCCAAGCATGTCTTTTGGAGTCCAAATAGACAATGGAGAGAGATGTCACCTTCCACCTCTAATTCTCATGAGACCAGAAGATGTCTTTGCTTATGTCTTTCCCCTTGAAAAAAGCATCTTCATTTTGTCTGTTCCTCTGTTGAGTGAACTGTCCTGGACTTTCTTACTTATCTTAATGGCTCATTACTCACACCTGTCACCCATTTCAGTGGTTCTGGAAAATTGTGAATCTCATTTTTATGTCTGCTGCCTCTGCTGGGAGCCCCTCAAGAAGAAAAGCAGCCTGCTGTTGATTGTGGGGTGTCTGTTTTACAGCTCTCACTCCTTATTTGACTCAGCTGGAAGTGCACATTATCCGGGAGGGCTTGCTCCTGAGCTGTTTAGAAGTTTTCAAGCAGGAGAGAGAGGTGGACCCTGCGTCCCCTGCCTAAGAGATCTCATTTCTCATGCAGATGTCATTGCTTGAGGGTGAAAATTTGGGAGAACAGTTCCCCCTTTCCTTTACTGCCAGCTCCCCATGCTGCTCCTAGCACAAGACCTGTCTCTAACATTTCCCTGCCTCCTGCTTTCAGGAACTCATCCCTGGTGGTCTCACTTTGTTTCACTGTAGCCTAGATTAGAGAAAGCGCACACAAAGACACACATGGTTTCAAATTAGGCCAAAGAGTCCAGTGTATCCAAGTAGGACAGGAGAGTCACCAAGTCTAAGGAAGTCAGGTGTTGACAGAAGGTCATAGTGAGCTTCATGTTCCCTCAGAGGGTGTCTTGGTCCCACAGGCATTGATCACACCTGGTATTGCCATGATGTGATCAATCTGCTTGATACGCAACTTGATTCTAAGTTGAGAATGTTTCAAGCATGTGATATTTAAATTCAGAGACACTGGGAGTTCAATCCTACACTATTTAGTATATATCCATTAATTTGAGTCTCCCAGTCTCTTCAATAAATGGTGCTAGGAAAATTGGACAGCCACACGCAGAAGAATGAAACTAGACCATTCTCTTACACCATACACAAAGATAAACTCAAAATGGATGAGAGATCTAAATGTGAGACAAGAATCCATCAAAATCCTAGAGGAGAACACGGGCAACACCCTTTTTGAACTTGGCCACAGCAATTTCTTGCAAGATACATCCATGAAGGCAAGAGAAACAAGAGCAAAAATGAATTATTGGGACTTCATCAAGATAAGAAGCTTCTGCACAGCAAAAGATACAGTCAACAAAACTAAAAGACAACCTACAGAATGGGAGAAGATATTTGCAAATGACCTATCAGATAAAGGGCTAGTTTCCAAGATCTATAAAGAACTTATTAAACTCAACAGCAAGGAAACAAACAATCCAATCATGAAATGGGCAAAAGACATGAACAGAAATTTCACAGAGGAAGACCTAGACATGGCCAACAAGCACATGAGAAAATGCTCCACATCACTGGCCATCAGGGAAATACAAATCAAAACCACAATAAGATACCACCTCACACCAGTGAGAATGGGGAAAATTAACAAGACAGGAAACAAATGTTGGAGAAGATGTGGAGAAAGGGGAGCCCTCTTGCACTGTTGGTGGGAATGTGAACTGGTATAGCCACTCTGGAAAACTGTGTGGAGGTTCCTCAAAGAGTTAAAAATAGACCTGCCCTACGACCCAGCAATTGGACTACTGGGGATTTGCCCCAAAGATACAGATGCAGTGAAATGCTGGGACACCCACACCCCAATGTTAATGGCAGCAATGTCCGCAATAGCCAAATTGTGGAAGAAGCCTTGGTGTCCATCAAAAGATGAATGGATAAAGATGTGGTCTATGTATACAATGGAATATTACTCGGCCATTAGAAACAACAAATACCCACCATTTGCTTTGATGTGGTTGGAACTAGAGGGTATTATGCTGAGTGAAGTAAGTCAATTGGAGAAGGACAAACGTTATATGGTCTCATTCATTTGGGGAATATAAAAAATAGTGAAAGGGAATAAAGGGGAAAGGAGAGAAAATGAGTGGGAAATATCAGAAAGGGACAGAACATGAGAGACACCTAACTCTGGGAAATGAACAAGGGGAGGTGGAAGGGGAGGTGGGTGGGGGGATGGGGTGACTGGGTGATGGACACTGAGGGGGGGCACTTGATGGGATGAGCACTGGGTGTTATGCTATATGTTGGCAAACTGAACTCCAATAAAAAATACACAAAAAATAATAATTTGAGTCTCCCTCATGAACTCTCTGCTGCCTCGCCTGAAGAGCACAGTGGCTCATGGCAGAGGCCTCCACCTGTGTCCTCATAAACCTAGTGAATCTTACATCAAGCAACTCTGTTTCAGTTCTTTTTTCATCTCAACTCCTGTTGATTTTTCAAATCTTTTATCCCCACCTATGACCAGCCTGGGTTGAAGGTCTGATTCCTACCTCTGTCACTTCTCAGATTTTTCTTTATCAGGATATTTTCAAGTGTTTCTTCTCTTCCATGTTAGATATACTGTCACACACCTGCTTTTTCCACTTTGGCTCCTCCCACTGCTACTTCCACATGTTGTGTTTTCTTAAGGCACCAGGTAGTGTGGGTATGGAAGGGGATGCAGAGATGAGGGTAGGGAAGCCTCAAAGGAGGTGAATTTATTGGCTTTGAATCCACCTGAGAAAAGTGAGTGATGGGGAAGCAGGTTCTTATTACTGAGAAAGTGATACTCAGGTAATACACTCTGAATTAAAAATGAACATCCCATGAAGAGAAATCCCAAGCTTATTAATAGTTTATAACATCACCTTGCTTCTCCTGTATTAATGATTTCTTTGCAGTTCATGCCAAAACCATAATGTAGGAGTCTTACTGTAGGGAAGCCACATTTGTGTGCCTTCATGGCACCCGGAACTTCATAAATGAATTTTTTTTTTCTGGTTATAAAATCAAGTTGGAGTCACAAAGTCAGATTGACTTCATGTGAGCTCCTGGCTCTTCTGAGGGAGGGGCAGCAACACCAGTGTTGAATCTTGATTAGACCTTGGGACTTTGACTACTTTTATAAAACTCAAACCCTGGAATATGTACCAAGACATATTTTAGCCTCCTTTTACCTGGAATTATTGAATAAGAAGGAGAAAATGAACCTTTCTGGGAAGGTTTGGTTTCTTCCAGATATATAGAGAAGCTCAGGGTGGTGTGACAAATAGCTGAGGGCTTCCCTATCACTCACAGTGTGGAGAAGTGTAGCCTGTCTTTGCTGTGACATGGATTCTCTCAAACATCCTCAGTTGGGGTCCAGTTGGGTGCAAATGTGACAGTAAGCATGGTGCATATGGAATCACTCAGTGTGGTTTGAGGATTTTTATATTCCTAGGCAATTTGCTAATTTTTAAGAATTCCAGAGATGGATTCATTTTTGATTTTTCAGGAAAATGTTTAGGATGTAAACTTTGGAGCCAGAGAGCATTGGGTTAAATAAACTCTCAGCTCTTGCACAGATCAGCTGAGTGATCTGGAAAGTTACTTAATCTCTCTAGGCCTTAGCTTCCTTGTCTGTAAAATGGTCATAAAATGGACCACTTCAAGGCGCTGTTAGGAAGATGCTCAAGAAAGGTATCTTCCTTTTCCTTCCCTTCCCCTCTTTTCCCCTTTCCTCCCCTCCCCTCTTTTCGCCTCTCCTCCCCTCCCCTCTCTTGATCTATGAATTCCTTTCCCCTGTCTCTTTCTTCCCTCAGGTTCTATTGAGGATAGGACCTACCATAGTGGATCTTGGTATATATTTTGGGGGAAGGACCCAAAAGCTGGGTTAGAGGAGGAGCACAGATGGAGCTTATGGATGGGGCTGCCTAGGGAGAGTTCTGTGCAGGGTGGAGTTGACAGACAGGATGTCCTCAGCAGGAAGAGTCTACAGGGCCCCAAATCCTGCTCTGTCAAGGGTAGAAGACCTGGCTGTGTGCTTGAGGAAGCTGGGATGGGGACAGGGCCTCTTATGACTGGGTGGGACTTTTCCCGCTCTTTTCCTAAACCTTGAGTTATGACTTCCTTCTCACCTTCACTTGGCTTTGCTCTGTATCTGGAAAATACTTGGGAATGTGGATCACATTGAAACCACGTGAGCATGGTCCTGATCATTCTATGCCAGGGCTAATAAGGATATTTTTCTAAAGTAGGCTCAAAGGAGAATAAATGTGTGTACTGCCTAAATTAATTTGTTGTGAAAACAAAGTCACTTCATTCTCCAGATTCCTTCAAATACTTGATCTTTCCTCCAGTTTTCTGGCCCTCGTCCTTCATGACCCATCTCTTTTCTGGGAACGTTTTCCTGGCTTAGGATCCCAGCCCTGCTCTGAATGAGGAAAAGGGAGGCCGTGCCCAGATCACTCTGGAGGAGCCAATGGCAAGACCCACCCAATCCAATGGGCCCCAGGGGTGCACACCAAGGACCTTAGTAGAAACTCAGTTTCTTAACATGTCTGTCTCAAAATAGCTTTCCTGTCATAAAGTGGGTCCCCAGGGAGGAGTTGTCAAACTGTCCAAGGAAACTAAGTGAATATATATATATATATATATGTATAAATATGCACATAAAATTTATATTATTCATATCCACTATATGGTTCAAATTTAGCTTGATGGCTTTTGAAAATGAGTCACTTAATGTCAGCTGTGTTCCCAGTTCCTTCTAAAACTTTCTTTCCAGCCTTACCAAAGCCTGAATCAGGCCTGACACACAATAGGTCTGTCTTGGAAGCAATTAGGGCCTCCGGTTTAGGGTTTGCTGGTGCTGTTCCTTTACCTGGTTTCCGGGCTGATTAGACAGTCTTTGAGTCAGGGTATGGTGGGTCTTGTGGGCCACTCTTTCTTCTCCCCTTCTCACTCACTTTTAAATTATTTTACTTACTCTTCCATCATTTATTAGTTGCTTGCTCTGTCCCTAACACTGTACTCAGTCTTAGAGGAAAGTCCATATACTGGAGTATATGGACCTTGGCCTTATCCAGGACCTTGCAGCTCAGTCAGAGGGATTAGCCATGTTTCCAAAGTAGGTAAATAGTACAAGGTAAATGGTAACAGCTAACACTTACTGAACTCTCACTATTTGCCAGACTTTGTGTGAAGTGATGTCTATATATTACTACCTTCAATTTCTAGAGTACTCGAAGCATAGATTTCTCATCTCATAGATAATGAAGTGGTGAGGGGAAGTAAATAGCCGATTCCAGACCCTAGCACCAGAGTCAGGATCTGAACTCAGATCCATCCAACTCCAAACCTTAAAAGGTAGAAGGTAGTAAATGCCACGATAGTGATAATTCTCTCAATTCTCTCTGTTTCTCATCCATAAAATAAGAATCATTGCCCTGACATCCTTCCCACAGAGCACTGAAGTGTTTTAATAGCCACATGGGAGCCAGGTGGTTTATATTTGTTTTCTGATAGGATTGTGGTCAGAGTTCAGAAAGAAAAGAAGAAGAAAGTCCATTAAACTTTTCCTGTCCTTAGACAGACAACCCTGCGTATGTTGCTGGGAGAAGCCTGTGCGCTCAGAGGCAGCTCCTGCCTCCTGCAGGACACTGCATCATGGTCATGGCTTCTGTGATGCATGTCATGGTGTCACTGTCCAACTAAGCCATTCCAATCCAGGAGTGCTATTCTCTGGGAGATAAACAAAGATGAGAGACTCTCTCTGCTCAGTTCACCGTGTTTTCTGGTCCTAGGGCTGGATTGAGGGTAGCGAGGAGGACCCTGACCTCACCCATCCTTCACAAGGGTAGTTGTTGCAGGATCTCCGCCAAACTCATCCATCCCTCAGTGCCCACCTGTTTGCCAGTGCCTACTCCCAACCCTTCTGTAGCTGCCTTTGAAAAAAGGCTTCAGCATCTGTGGATTCCCATGACCAGTACTGTGTCACTTTGAGAGATGTCATGGGCCTCTGCCTGTGGCTTTAAATTTGGAGTATAGAAAAGCACGAGCTCAATATAGCTATACTAAGACTAATACCAACACCAGGGCTGGTGATAGCAATGTGTCTTGTGGGCATTGTGAGTGAGCTAATCCTTTGCCACGCAGGGTTGTCTTTGCCTGCCCCTCCTCCTAGCTTTATTGAGCTATAATTGACATATAACGTTGTGTAAGTTTTAGGGTATACAATGTGTTGATTGGCTACATGTCTATATTGCAATGTGATCTTAGCTATCACCTGCATCATGTCAGATAATTATTTTTTTTTTTTGTGGTAAGACCATATAAAATCTCTTAGCAACTTTCAAGTGTGCAATACAGTATCATTAACTCTAATCATACTGCTCTGCACTAGGTCTTGTCTTTGGACCTGGGAATGTGCCCATCTGAAGCCTTCATCCCCTCTAGTGCTGGGAACCCTAGGAGTTCCTGCCTATGTGGATCTCTTGGGTGGGCCTCTTTCCTGAATCCATATTCCTGAGGTGACATCACGCTGCCAGTTTGCACCAGGCTAGCTCCAAGCAGTGGCCATAGGGGAGGAGAAGGTGCTATTTTCATGGGCTGTGGATGAAGCTTGGGATGTGGCCTGGGATGTCCATGCTGGACAGGGGCAACATCCTGGTAGTATAGAATGGAACCTGGGTGGGAAGTGTGGAGGAATTGGCTGTAGCCCAGGGGGGCCTCTGTTTGTATTCTTGCTCTAGGATCCCAAAACATTAGAGATGCATCTATGCCAGGCACTGTTGTTGCATTGTCCCCATTAAATCTCACAACAAACCCATGTGGTGTATTCTCTGTCATCTCGCAGATGGAGAAACTGAGGCTTAGCAAGCTGAAATACCTTGTTCAGTGTCACAGAGCTGGGCTTCTAACCTGAGTGTCTTTCCAAACTCCTGTTACAACCCACAACTTGGCATCTAGGAGCATTGGAGTCATGTGGGGATGCTAATTAGAAGTGCTGATTCCTGGGCTTCAACCCAACCTAATGCATCAGGGTCTCTAAAGGTGGAGGCTGTAAGATCTGTTTTCAAAGGCTCCCTATATGACTGTATGCTCACCAGCAGGGATCAAATCCAGACCTGCCCTGTCCTAGCTGCAAGACCTTGGCCAAGTAAATTGTTGAGTCTCAGATACCAAATCTGTCCATAGGAATAATGACACCTGTTCTTGCAAGGATTGCAGTGAGAATAGATGGTGTGTGTTACTCACTTGGCGTGGGGTAGGTGCTTAGTCAGGCTGAGGCAAACATCTCTCCTTTCTGATCCTTTCACTCGCTTGGAGTCCTACCCTCCCTGTAGGTCATGCCTCTGTCCCACTTTCCTGGTGCCAAACAATCCTGCAAAATTAACTTATTCCTGAGATCTTGGCTACTAAGAATTGTAGTTTAATAACTCCTTCCTTGGCTATTGGCAGATAGAAGGGGACTCTCGGAGATAAAGACACATCTGGTATCCATGGGTCTGTTTACTGGACATGTTCTGTCTGGGGCAGGGGAGAAAGTGACAGCTGTTTATCAAATGTGAGTCACCACATAGGAATGAACGGGCTAACTGTGATCCCTCCGTGGGCCTGCTTCCTGTGACCTCTGAGATCACCCATTGCTCAGGATCCTGCATCAGCCCTCTTGGGTCTCTCCTGTAGTTTGTGCTCCTCTTTTCTCTGGTCTCCTCTTCTTGGATTTTTCTCCACTAAAAATGGAGGAAAAAAGAAAAAAGGCCTCTCCTTTCAGATGGGATGTGTTCGCAGTTTCCATGAACAGAAGCCACCCTTGGAAGGCCAGAGAGGTGGTGTTAGAATCTGACAGATGCCAGGAGAAATTGCTCACAGGGAAGGTAAGATGCCAGGGAATCAATTGCTCTCCCTCCCTGGGAGATGTGGAGATAGACACCCTGTCAGGAGGGGCACAGCCTGTAAGGCACCATCGTGCTCTGGGGAAGAGGGAGCTGCCTTCATAAATCTCCATTTACTCAGCATCCTTACCATGTGCAGTGTGGCTCTAGCTGTGAACAGGAGCCCCAGGCTCACACAGGAGGCAGGCCAAGAACTGGGGCAACCCTCAGCCAGTCCAGACTTGGTGGGGGTGGGTGCCCTGCCAGGGTGCAGGGACCCCATCCACAGAGTTGAGTTCTCCAGCCCTAGGCTTGGAGCAGCTTCCTGCAGGAGCTGGGCCTGACCGGCCTCGAGGGTGGGGTAGTTCTATTTCTTGAAACCTGTTCACATCTTCATCTCACAGAGCAAGGCAAGTCAAACAGATGTTGCAGTACAACTCTGACTCTATTCTTAATGTGAGGAAGGGCTCATTTGGGCACCAGCCACGCTAGGCAGCTGCTATAGAGAGTCCTGCTATTGTCACTGCTTTCCCTCCACGTTAGTGAGAGGCACTTGAAAATGATTAGATACCATGCTTCCAGGCAGGACAGCCTTCGTACAGGTCTTGGCAAGAATGGACCCCAGTGGCTCACTTTGAAGTCCTATGGCAATTCCCAAATATCACTGTGGTCCCTTCCCCTGGAAATCGCTGCTCTACATATGGACTTGGAGAGAACCCTCTGTCCTTGGGTCCCTGCTCTTCTATAGACTTCCAGTCTTAGCTCTTACCCTACTCCTCTGGGCAGGGTCCCCAAAGGAGACTGAGGTGCTCTTCCTCCTGTGCTCCCAGCACAGCCGGGCACACACCATCCTCAGGGCAATCACCTGAGCCTCCACTGTAGCTTATTGAACTAATTTGCACCATACTCTAAATTCTTCTAACAACAGGGGCTGGGTCTTGTTCACCTGCAGTAGGACTTGGCACATGTTTGCTGAATGATTAAAGGATCATGAGAAAGTAGAAATAGCAGACTGAGAATCAAGGGATATGAGCTCTAAAGCAGACTTGAAGGGGCCAAATAGTTGCATGACCTTAGCTCAGACAGTCCCACCTGATGAGACCATGTTCACAAAAGCACATGGGAACATAGAGATAAGAAGCCAAAGTTCCCAGAGAGTTGTCTTCATTTCCCGGTAAGCCTGTGACATTATGGAGAACAGCCAGAGACCGTGCTTTTAATCATGAATAGAAACATGGAAAAGTTGGCTTCATTCCAAATATGAAGATCTTAAAGCCAGTAATTTAGTTTAATCATCTACATAAATTGAATATATGGTTCTGGAAAAGACACTTAAGGCCTGGATTTTGGTCACGGCTCCCTCCTTGTTAGCTGTACGACTTTGGGAAATGCCTCCCTGACTCAGTTACCTTGAACATGCTTGTCTGTTACTTGTCAAATGTAATTGCCAAATATTCTTGCTCTGCCTGCCCCACAGGGAGGCTGCAAGTATGGAGTAGGATGATGGTTTATGGGAAGGAAAGCCAGAAGAAGCCCACCTACCAGGAAATGATGGTTTATGGGAAAGAAAGCCAGAAGCCAAGGCCCAACTACCAGGAAACCCAATTCCTCTTAGACAGTTTGATGAGGGGAAGACATAGAGGAACGGGTAAGGTTATAGGGATTAACCAGGCCTGGCCAGGGATATTGAGGCACCCACCATCTGTAGGCTTGAAGAGTCTAGGGTGGAGAATAGTGTCCATGTGTCACAATGCTGCACATGAAGTGGCCGCTGGTGGGGCTGAAGTGTGGAGGGAGCCATGCCAGCAAGTTGTCCAAAGCAAGGAGGGGTTGCACAGGGCAAAGCAGATGCCTCTTCACCCCCTACTCTTCTGGCAGTGCCTCCCTTGGGGGAATCCCACCAGAAGGCAGGCTGCATCTCTGCCATGGCCCTGCAGTTCCCACAGCAGAGAAGGGAAGAGAATGGAGCTGAGGAGACAAATGGAGGATGACCAACACAACCCAACTACGTGATCATTCCCTCCGCCCAGGGTAGGGGAGGGTGACAGGGCAAGACTTTAACATATTTCAAGGCACACGACTGGGCCTTTTGAGTGATTGGTGGAGAATTCAGTGCTTGTAGTCATGTTCTGTGTTCCTCAGTCTCATAGGCATCTGTTCTGAGAGGGGCTTGTCTTTCTGAGGGACCAGGGAAGAAAAGAATACTCTGGTGGAGGGCTAATGAATGAATGATAGGACAGCGAATCCCTTAATAACTGTATGCACCACAGGTTCTATAGCAGATGGGCTCTGCAGGGTTGGCACTAGTGACTTATGGGTGTGCACCTGATAGGTTTGGACAAAATAGGTTCTGGCTTTTGGTAACAAATCCCTATTCTACTGAGATAGGTGGGGTGCCCCATATCCTAATTTGCAGATTCTGAGGGTCAGCATTTGCATGCTGTCTCTATGAAGAACTTTATTCAAAGCTGGGCTATTCATTGTGGTCTTGTGTGTCCAAAGGAGAAAAGCTTGCTTCTGTGGAAATAATTTTATGATTTATGAACTCAGTCTTCTCTTATAAATTCTTGCCCCCAAGGAGCAGAGCCTTTCCTTGGCAGGAGTTCTTCAGGGAATACCCAGGGGACCAAGCAACACTCCAGTTATTTTTAAGTCGAGCATATTCACACTGATTTCAAGGACAGTGTGATGCTCTCATTGACTCAAGAAGAATGATCTGATAAGCAATGATCCGATTGGAGGTGGTACTGAAGGCTGGGATGGAGAACAGTCCCTCCTCCCCTCCCAGAACACAACATGACAAAAGGAAAGTGAGGCATTTAAAAAAAAAATATTTTCTCTTTCTTATGGTCATACCCAGAACATCTGCCACCACAGACTGTTGGCGGCTTGCCTTTCCATGCTCATTCAGGCCAACTTTTTCTTGTGAGGGTCTTCCTGGATGTCTCTGGCAGCACTTCGTTTTCTGATTGTGTGAGGAGAACTGTGCCTCTGAATATCAGGGTCTGGTTCTTGTGGGTGCAGTGAAGAAAGTTGATGGTACGCAAGCACATCTTCTTAGGGACCCTAGGGAAGGTCCCATCCTTTCTGCTCTGTAATCTTCCATTAGAGCTTTAGGAAGCCTTTTAACTTCTAGGTATTCCCAACTTATGTGGGCTGTGTGTGCGTGAAAATCAGTCCAGAAGGAGCTGGTCTTCAAATTTTCCTCCTCAGCATTAGTAAAACCTGTTATAGAAGCTGAGACACAAGAGTCAAATGTATGTGAATATAGAGACAAGCTATGAATGCCTCTATCTTTTAGCATTTGGCACAAGGAGACTGTCAGCCACTTTATTTCATTTCTCTTTTATTCAACAAATATTTACTGAGAAACTCTTATGCATAAGTCAGTGTGTTAGACGCTGGGGCTATGGCTATAAAGGAGGAAAAAATAAATCTTGTCCTCAAGGAGCATATATAACTTCCACTGAAATTTAGTGCAGACTTTTGGTCCATCCATCCATCCATCCAGCCATCCATCCATTCATCCACCTATGTGTTCCCCTTATGTTGTCTTGCATTACCACATAGTTCCATGTGGCTAAAAAGGCTACAGAGAAACACTAACGTTAGTGTAGCTGCCAGGTCAGGCATGTCTGTGGCCTCTGCTGCACTGCCAGCATGGGGGCCATGATGCCTGAGACCCTGGTAAGAAAACTAAGAGAATTGGAACGGAGGGCTTCCCATCTGAAAGGAAGGGTGAGAATGTCAGTTGAAAGAGGGAGCATGTTGCAGGGCTCATGGCTCTTCTCTGGTACCTCTTGATATTTCTTTCACTTATTGATACATGCATTCATTCATCCAACAAATGTTGATTAAACACCTGCCAGGTGCTAAGTAGTAGGTCTCTATAGACGATGTTATCTGTGGCTTCAAAGCATTATAAGTTGGAGGATTAAAATAATCCTTGGTAAATCTTGAGCCAGAGGTCAACATCCGTCCCCTTTTTGTTCCCCCTTAACCTCAACCTATTTGACAATTTGGAAAGGGGTACTATTTTTGTCCTCATGACTCTTTTTCCAGAAAGTTGGGCCAGGCTTTCCACATGCCTCTAGTGGTATCACTGACTGAGGATTCCAGCAGAGGCACATTTGGGATTTCTTTATGGTGGGGTTTCTGGCAATCAAATGTTCATGTAGACTGGGGCTGGGTGGAAATCCAAGATAGTTTGCATTGGGTTTTTTAGCTGGTATTCTGGAGAGAAGACTGCCCAAGCCAAAGTTCAGCTCTCTGTTTACTAGTTGGGTGACCTCAGGCAAAGTTACTTATTCCTTTGTGCTTCCATTTCCTCAAATGTAAAATGGGGCTATTATTATAGTCCCTAGATTGTAGGTAAACCTGTTCCGTATGAAACTCTGGTGGCAGGTACATGACCATGCATTTATCAAAATGCATAGAACAACAAAGTACAAACATATATTTTATTGTATATGCATTTAAAAAAATCAACCAGTGTGTGTGTGTGTGTGTGTGTGTGTGTGTGTGTTTTGGGGGGCATGTAGGGAAAGGGAAGGGGGAGGAGGTTGGAATGAAGACTGGAACACATGAGTCTAACTGTATTTAAAACAAATTACAGCATCACACTGAGGCGTATGGGGAAGGAAGGAGAGACAGAAGTGATCTTGGGAAAATCATGTACACTTAGAGTATCTAGTTTGAAAAAGGACAATAGGAATTGCATAGAAACACAAAAACTGGTCAATTTATTTCTTACAGGGGTATGGGTTAGCAATTCTGCAACTACTTAAATGTATCCTGCTCATGACTAACGTTCTTTCAATCTGAGGCATCTCTCTTCAGTCCCGGAAAATTTCCTGCTATGTTGTCTTTGGATTTAGTCTTTCCTCCATTATCTGCTCACTCTCCTTCCTTCCTTCACTATCCTTCCTGCTCACTCTCCTTCCACGCACCTTAGCTTCTCATTCTTATCCCCTGTCAGTATCTCTTTATGTGCATTCTGAGTACGTTTTACAGATGAAATGTCTGTTCATGAATCCCCTCTTTGGTGGAATCTGTGTACAGTTTAACCAGGTGAAGCCTCTTTCTGCCTCTCCAGAACTCTTTCCCACCTACCTCTTGCATGCATTCTTTCCTCAGCTTTTTCAGAGCAGCTGGGCTCCCTGGCCTTGAGACCTTTGCAAATGCTGTTTCTTCTGCCTGGAAGATCCCTCTCCACCAGCCTCCTGGTCAATAGCTGCTCCTTCCTCATTTTTATAGACCTCACTCTAAGATTTTGGGGAACTTGCTCCCCAGCTAGATGAGATTGCTCTCATTGCATTCGTTCAATGTCCCCTGTGACTTCACTTAGGTAACACTCCCTTGACATTCATTGGCATTATTTATTTTTTCCAAATTTTTCTTTTTTGCATGGTGGGAAAAGCTGGAGAAGGTGCAGCACACCCACCTCATATTCCCAGCACCTGGCTCAGTGACTGGCACATACCAGGTGCTCAGTCAGTATTTGCTGAAGGAAGGGATTTGTATTGGTAGTTCTGAAGAACATCTGCTCAAAATGGATTTTGTCCTTGGGATGCCTTGGGCTTTACTGCCTCAGATGCCTGTTGCTTTCTTCCTTTCCTTCTCTCCCTTCTCTTCTCCTTCTCCTTCAGAGCTTCCTTCTTAAGTGTGGCTGAGTTGGAGACCCCTGTATGACCTGGGAGTGTCCTTGCTTCCCATCTCAAGCCTCCTGCTTTCAACCTCCTCTGCCTATAGGCTGATTGCAGCAGGAGGAAGGAAATCAATCCCATCTCATGGGCTGAGTGCCTGGCTGTCCAGTGATGCTGTGTCCCAGCTTGATTATGTCTCCTCCTTCTTGTCTTGGAAGCTCAGATCCTTTTGGTAAATGATGCTGCCACTGAACATGGCTGGGTGACTAACCAGGAGGCATGACTTATTTTTGATTTTCCATGTGGCTCCTTCTGAGTGAGTCCCATGCCAGTCTTCGAAGAAGGATGGCATTTACTGAAAATCAGGCTCAGTGTATCAGCAAAGTCTTCCTGAGGGAATTATGTGCAGCCCCATGATGTTGTTCCTACCTGTCTTGTTTCCCATGAACCAACATCTGACCTTTCCCACCCAGTAGCCAGGGCTGTGGGGCTGCTCTTCCCTAGGGAGTTGGGATGTTGCAGCAGCTAGGCTAATGGTTTGCCCCTGCTCATCAACATCCTGCTTACATGCCAAGCAGAGAAGTTGGCCGGTTTACTTATCTGCAACGGGATTCAATCCACATAAATGCCTCACTTGGGCTCTGCTTTCTCTCCAATGCATCACTGAATGGGGCCAGTAGGGGCCTGTACAGGGATTTAGCTGACTTCCCTTCCCTATGTTGAATATTTCATTTGGTTCAAGTATAGCTGCTGAGCACCATAACCCCTAAAGATGTGCATTGGAAAAACATCCAGGAAGTATTGCTGATTCACTTGCAGGAGCAGAGACCTACTGAGCAGCACCAAATGGTGTTGATTAGCAGAGAACAGGAACAAACACGATTAGAACCACCAGGAGAGAGGCAGGAGCAAACTTTCCAGATTGTACTAGGAGAAGCAGGCATGACAGTAGTTGAGGAATGTTTTTTGAGAGTGACCCACATTCTGCCTGGCTTTTAGGGTGTCTTGCAAGGCTCAGTTTGGGCTCCTCTAAAAATAAACTCTGAGATGAAGATTTACTATAAGCACTCCCCTGGAGGAGATGATCTCAGGAATCACGGTGAAGGAGTTGGGGAAGTGAGTGGGGGGAATGGAGGAAACCAAATAAAGGGTGAGCTAATGACTATAAAGCACTGTGGGCTTCTGGGGCTCCATTCTGCTAGATCGTCTCTTAGAAATTGTGTGAAATACATCTCAGAACTGGTCTTGCCCCTCATACTGAGGGGAGAAAACATGGGGATGCTTACATGGATTCCTATCATTCACTGGTAGGAAGTTGCACTTGGTTGGTCATTCCCTGGCATTTGTAGCTTCCCAAGCATGACTGAGCAAGATCCCAAGCAGCAGAGACCCAGCAGCTATGGGAACCATCTGCAGGTGGCTCTGGGGTGGGTGCATGGGCATGGCCAAGTCTACTCCTCCTCTGGAAGCAAAAAGGACATTGGTTTCTGGCTAACTGTAAACCCAAACTTCCTCATCTAAAAATAGAAATCTACTGGGCCCTTGGTGGAAATTTGATCACTGGAAATCTTTAGACTTTGAAAAATGCCTGTGATGGCATTTCCAGTTTCTCCCAGGAGGGATGGTGGGGGAGTATGGTGGAGGGGCATTGTGGCCACCTTGGGGCCTGGCATCACCTAGCATGGCAACTCAAATCCAGGCTTCTTTGTGAAGACTCCATGACCAGCCTGGTCAGGCCTGATGTTTTCAGTGACCACTCTCTAGCACATGGGTCAAAATGTCTTTGCCATTTAAATACCAACTGAGATTGGCTACTGGGGCTGTGTTACAATCCCAGGGAGAGAGTATGACCTGCCCACCCCATCTAGTCTATGTGGCTTGGGGTGCGGTGGCCAAGCACTAAACCCATTCCCCACTCACTGTTTCTGCCCATCTGTGCACCCGTCTGACATGTCCATTCAAAAGTCACTGTTCTGAAGAAGGATCTGGAAGAGCTGTCCACCAGCTGGGTTCTAGTCTGTTTTCTTTTCCCTGCCACTTTTGCTTCTAGTTTGTAGGATCCTCACCCTTCGGTGAAGTCCTGCTTAATGTCAACTAGAAACTTGTGTGTCTCAAGGAAGCAGAGGGAGGATTGAGGAAGGGAGAGCCCCTCGGCTCCTCTGGACCACTTATACTGAGGGTGCCTTGGAAGTGCCAGGAAGTAGATGGCGCAATGGTTGACTCAATGGTATTCCATCCTGCCAGAGGCTATTTCTCTGAAAATCCTGATTTTAGGATTCAGATGTCAAAAAATTTTAGAGTTACCGTGGTGATTCTAATGTGTAGCCGGGGTTGAGAACTTCCATCTTGTTTTGAGTTTGTGGTTGTGCAAGAGAGTGCAATGTCGCAAAGTGAGCTACCTGGATCAGCCCCTGAAGAAAATGGAGTGTCTTTTGTCTTTTTCATGTTCCCCCAATTTCAGACTTCACGCAAAGTCCCACATATAATCAACATTCTGCCCCCACTGTGTGCTGGTGGCACCAGAAGACGAACTGGACTCTCCTTCCAGTCCATCAGGGACTTCTCTTGGAAAGGGAATTTAGTGGGCTGGAGCAGTTTTGCATCAGTGCCAGCTCTGGCCAGAGAATCTCTGCTGGAGCAGTGTCAGTGTGAGCGCCCACCACAGGAAGATCAGGTCCCCATGTACATGATCTCAAAGGTATACATCTTTCCTGTAATTAATAATGCTCCTCTGTCCTTCGGGGAGCTGTGGATGCCTCCTTGTTGTCCTGCCTGGGAAATGAGAGAAGACCACACACTGGGAGGCCATTGGGAGAGTGGCTTGGCAACATCTCTGGCTCTACACTCCCCACTCCCCAAGGAGGTTGCGGGGGAATTTTCACACGGTGGTTAGCATCCAGGTGGGACATTAGAAAAGCTGACTCAGGGCTTAGGTAAAAGCCTTCTGGAAGACATTTAGACTCAGAACTGGAGTGTACAGAAGCTAGTGGTGGGTCCCTGGTCAAATTAAGATTGTGCTTCTTAATTTGAAGCTTATATTAGAATGGATTTTAAGGGAAGCTAGAGATAATTCCCTTTCCAGCATTCTTCTCTGAGCTTTAGAATTATGGCTCTCTTTTGTTAGTTGAAACATAGTTTGGTAGGCCATATCCAGGAGGCTGAAAGTCCTGGTAAATTGCAGTTTCAAGAACTGATGATACTGTTTTACAGATCTCTCTCTCTCTCTCTGATATTTGGCATCTTTCTCTCCTGGAATATCAGCTCCTAGTCTCAGTGGCTATATTAATTGGGTCTCTGTTTCATAAAAACCAAACAAAACCCCAGAAACCCATATATAATTAGTTTGAAGGAAAAGTCTGTAAGTGTTAAGTCCACAGGCTTCAGGCATGGCTGGATCTAGGGCTCAAATGAAGCATCAAAGTTCCCTTTTCTCTCCACCTCTTGGATTCTTAGGCATATGCTCCCCTTAGCACATTGCCTTTATCCTCAGACAAGCTTTCTCCATTTGGAAGGAGAGATGGCTACTGGCAGTCCCAACCTGGCATCTTGAAAGTTCACATTGCAAAAGGAGAAGGGGTGGTTTTCCTTCAGTATCTATATTTCTATATTCTCAGTCATGATTCTAATCAGCTCTGCTAGGGTGCTATGCCCATCCTGGAATTAACCACTGAGGTTGGGGGAAGGCACAACTAATCCCCATCCAGTCCAAATGCATGGAATAGGTTTCCTGAGTGGAGGAGTTCTATTATCCATGAAAGAAGTAAAGGGATGTCAAAGATGTGGATGCAATTACTTTCCACCACAGCAGCCAAGCTTGTATTTCTGTTGGCCTACAGGGTAGTGTTGTGGGCTCTGTTTACACTTCCTCTTACCATTGTGAGGTTATTTAATTGCTTCAGCTGCATAATTGACTAAATTGGTTAATGTGCCTCATTCTGTGGCTCCATAACCAGCCTGTATGCTCTCTCTCTTCTTTCTCCCATTTCTCTTCTGCCCCCACCCCCGCCTTCACCAGTGCATGAATCACCACTCATGCCTTTCCAGGACTATACTGCTTTGGGAGGGATAATTCCTTACTTCTATCGGAAGAGGATGAGAGCAATTAGCTGAAGAACTGGGGCCAGCATCCATCCGGGCCTCCTTGGAGGATTCTGTGTTCTGTGGGAGAAGGATAATCTGGTTAGAGATAATTTAGGAAAGCCAATGGGATGAGGATGGCACTTGGGTTTGATGGAAAGGGCACCTCCTATGCTTACCAGGGTGGAGCATTCTGAGTATTGCAGCATGAGAAACTTGGTTTGGGGATATCCTGTGTTTTTGGGCTCAATGAGCAATGACTGGGATGGGGGAGGAAAGAATAGAAAACACCATTCTTACTTGCCAATGATACTCAGTTTACTTGTAGAGACTTGGAATACAGGCATGAAGCATTGGTGACCAATGAGAGGCTACATATAGCTATGTCTACCCTATGGTTTAGGTTAGAAATGAAGAGACAAACATTAGAGAGGGATTGAACAGTTGGGGAAGGCTTCCTGGAGGTAGGAAGCATGGGTAGAAATTGACAAAGTAATGGGAGTAAGCATTCCAGATGAAGGAAGTTCTGTAAATCACACCACAGAGGAAGAAATGCATGTGTGTAGGGGCTAGATTGAAAAACATTCTGGTGGAAGGTATAGAAGTACGGAGCCGGGAAGGCTGAGTGATAAAGAACCTGGAATGTGCAGGTCTGAATGAAAAGTGTAAGATTACCCTTCCTGACTCAGCCATATGAGAGGCTTTGTCTTTGTTCTGCATCCCTCTGATCTTGGCTTTCCTTGATTCCATTTGTATCAAATATTAGGTAAGTGTCCAGTGAAGGTTGCTATTGACTGGGAAGTGTCAATGCTCTATGAAGTTAAAGACCAGGCAGTAGAATGACATCCTATGGCCTCTGGGATATCAGGGTTTGCTTCTTGGAGATGGAAGTGAAGAGATCTGTGAATCTGTGGACTCAAACTTATCAGTGGACAATTGTATTGTATGGAAGTTAGGAAAGCATGAGACAAGGCAACAGTAGCTGACAACATGGAAAGTACCAAGCTCCTATTATGTGCTTGGGAGTTTAATAATCATTCACCAAGCACTTCCTGTGTGATGGAGGTAGGCAGTGCAGGGGAAACAAAGATATTATGCTGTCTGCAAGAGGCTTACCATCTAGCAGGGTCTTTCATGGAGAAGAAAGGAGGCATAGTGGTGGTCAGACAGACCTGACTTGGAATCCTGAACTTGCTACTGGCTATGTGACCCTGGACAAGCTGCTAACACTTCCTTAAACCACATTTCTTTGTAAAATGGGACTAACACCTGCCCTGCAGGATTTTTTGTGAGGATTATAGATAGCATGTATAATTAAGCTGCCTGGCTCATCCTAAGTACTAAATAAGTGTCAGTTCCTAATATAATTTGGGTGGAAATCAGTACAGCATCCATAGCTGAGGTGAAATGATCCCCCTAGAGCATGATGAAGAGGAACCTGAACCCATTTTCTCAATCTTTATAGCTCAGAGTGTATTTTTCATTACAAATACAAATACATTTGTGTTTTCTGGATAGTTAATAATTTTAAAATGAAAAAAGATCTTCTGAAAGGCTAGGACTTGGGCAAATTTCAAATTATAAATTTTGGTGGAGGATTATAAAGCGAATATTATTTCTTCAGTATTTTCTTACCAACCATGATATTCTGTTTCAGGTTCCTGGCTTTGTTGCTCTATTTGTGTGTTTAATAACTGTTGATTGATTATTATGTGTTGGGCATTTTTCTAAGTATTAGATTTTTGACCCTCTACATTAGACATAGAAAGATTAAGTAACTCACCAATGGTCACTGACCCTGAGGGAATTGGATGCAAATCCCATCCAGAAGGATGCTAGAATCCAGTCATGACAATGGACTGCCCATTCTGCCCATTCTCACAAAAGTCTGTCGTCAGATGTTGGCTGATGCCAATGAAAAATGGAAACTCTCCTTAGTATGTTCATATTTTCACAGGGAATTCTTGAGAATAAGCAAGGCTTCACAGGATTAAGTTCCAACAGTGAAATTATAGGATGTAGGGTTGGTTATTAGCAGCCAAGTTTTTCTCCTGCACTCCCCCCCACCCACCCCAGGGTACCTCTGCAAATGTTAGCTCTAGCACAGGTGGTCCAAGAACCTTCAGGATCCTTCAAGAAAGGAGCCAATTCCAGGATTCCTAGGAAAGAGGGGTCACCTTGAAAGCAGAAGTAGTTTATAGTTGAAAGGGTCTTTGGACACTCTGTAGCTCAAACTTCTTTCCAGTACAAGATTCATTGAGCTTGGCCAGGAAGGCTACAGCATTCTGTTCTCTTCTCTAACACTGCCTCTGACAGACAGCTCACTATAGCTGCTGTGCTGTTGCTGGACAGCTACAGTTGTTAGAAAATTTTTTCCTCTCTTGACTCAAAATCTGCCTCCTCCTAACACCCACCAATATGTTCCAGTTTTCCTGATAGAACAAATTTATTTCTTCTTTTGGATGATAAAATGGTGGGGCGAGAGTGTGTTACTGTTGGCATCTGATGCAGGGTTGGCAGGAACCCCCTAACTTCCAGCCACTCATTCAACCTACTTACTTAGAGCTCTGTGGCTTTTGACCTCTCCACCTCTCTCTCCAAGGAAGAGGTGCTTATACCTTGTATCCTAGATCCCCTCTACCTGCTTCTTCAGGGATCTTCATCTACCAGTTATCTCCTTTCTCATCTTTAATCTCTCCTTCTCAATTGGTTCAATGCAGTCAGCATAATATATATATATATATATCCATCTTAATAACAAAAATAAAACTCTCCATGGTGTCATCAGCCCACTCATCCTAGTTTGTCTTCCCCTTCACAGCCAAACTTCTGAAGAGTTGTATCCATTCATTCTTCCAATTCTTCACTTCTAGTCTCACCTCAGCCCACCCTAAACTGGCCCCCATATGTGTTTGTGTTTTGTGATCTGAGGCATTGATGGGCTGGGTCATGGGCAGAGGATCTCATTTAGACAAAGCTCAGTTCACTGAGGTTGGAAGAGTTGCAGAACAGGCAGAGGTTAAGAATGGGTATGGATGTGAAGGCATAAATTAGGTCTATATAACCAGAAGAGCAATGAGAAAAAGTTGCTCATGGACAGATCAATAGGTAAGACTCTGGGGGCCTGGGCTGCCATACCCATTGAGGCAGCACTGGATACAGGTCCAGTTGTAGCTACTGCTGCCCTAGTTTATCTGGGAGAAGTTTCATAGTTTGTTAGTCTGTTTGGGCTCTTTGATGCTAGTAGATTAAATTCTGATCCTCACATAGGCTCCATCCTTGTTCTTTCAGAATTCTCCAAAGTTTGAGAGAAGGTAACTCCACAGTTTTGGGGAGAGGCTTGAGGGCTCAGGTAAGGATGTATGGGAAATGTTTCCTTTTTGTCCTTAGGGCTCATATCATGAGAATCTTTTTGGGTTCAGGACTCTAATGTTTTAATAGTTTTGAACAGAGCCTTGTTCTGATACCCCTCAATCACGGACTATCCTGCTCTGTGTATCAACTCCATCCTGCACCACTTTGGGTTTCTTCCTCACACAGTTGGGAAATGGTGTGATGAAGCATTATAAACAGATGCTCAGAGCTTTCTCCTCAATACCCTCCCAGGGACTTGCTCTATCTGGGGAACCTCAGGAAAGGAAATGGAAAACAATCACTGAGCTGAGCTGTCCAATGTCACCTTCCTCAGGAAACCACCATGGGCCCTGTCCAATGGCCAGCCCTTGTATACTTCTCTTCTAAGCTACTCTGCTCCTAGATATTAGGGTCCCTCCTCTGGAAGTTTTCAGGAGATAGAAATGGGACTGGAGAAAATAAAATTCTAGTTCTAGTCAGCATGGAAAATAAATGGGTTTATTGGGGGAACTGAAGATTGCACAGAACTCAGGGGCAGATCCTAGATATTTTAAAGATACTCTAAGGAAAATAAATTCAAATTTAGCATTTTGTCTCCTAGGTTCAGTAAGAAAATGTGTTTCTGCCTCCTGGGAGAAGAAACATTTTTCTTGCTGGCAGAGTGATGGTGAAGATATTATTATCCTTTTAGGTGGGCACAAAAAAACTGAGAACTGTTTTGGGGGGGTGGGGATAGCAAACTCACTTTCTCAAAGACTGCACTCATTCCCTTAAGTTAGGCTCTGATGGTTCGATTTCTTCAAGACTCTTTATGTTCAAGGGAAGTAAAAGACATTCATTAGTTCCACTTGAGTATTTGATAATGGCAAATGCACAGGATGGAATGTACTCTAGATCAAATTTACTGCGAGACTGTCCTCTGAGATGAAAGCCCAGGACTGTGTGAGAGTTGCTGACACTTCTCCAGCAGGCAGAAGAAGCCAGACTAGGAGAGAAGAAATTCTTAGAAAACTAGCCTAAGTCTTTGCAAGGTATCCACTTGGGCCTCAAGCTGGATCCTGAGCTACTCTCTGCTATGAAGAGTGGGAATTAGAAAGAAGGGTTTTCAATCCATAGTGTGTTGGGTGCTGAGGAGAAGGAAGTGGGGAGGGCACACACCTGTTAGTTGCTAAATCAACTGGCACCTGGTACCTCAGCTTTCTGCAGGGCTCCTCTACCCCTGCTCTATAAGCTAACAATTCATAAGTGGAGGAATCCAAGCAGGAGCCCTAGGAAGAGCTGGAGAAAAGCCCAGACTTGCATAAAACCCTCCATGTTCTGTGGCACCACTAGAGGGAATTTTTATAACTTGAGAAACATTGGCCACCAATGTTCCCTTGGAAATTTTGAGTGTGATAGATGGCATATTAAGTCAATGCTGGTTGCTTGGGGTCAGCTGCTTGGTTTCCAAAACTGGGGGACAAAGAGATTACTCTGGAGATTTGCAGAGGGACGTTTGTCATGATTATCAGTATACCCTGACAGTTCCACACATCCCATGTTTTTCCAAATTTGTAAAGGAAACTTTTGGTACAAAGGTAGCTAACCCAGAGGTGGAAGTTATGGCTTTAGGAGTGGCATGGCCTAGGGTGGGGCACTAGCTTTGCCACTTATAACAGGGTGACATGGGACATGTAACCTCTCTAAGCGTCAGTTATCTCTATATAAAATGGAGGTATGACCCATCTCAAAGCACCTAACTGTATGAATTCAGTGATGATGCAGGTTGGGACCCAAGGTAGTGTTGGGAACATGGCAGGCACATCATAATCACTAGCTGTGTGAGTAGACTGGAATTTTAGTTTGTGCTCTTCTAAATGCTGCAGATCCGGGAAGAAGTTGTAGCCTATATCTTGTTAAGTGTACTGGTTGGGAGTTTTTTTTTTTTTTTTTAGATTTTATTTACTTATTCATGAAAGACACATACAGAGAGAGGCAAAGACATAGGCAGAGGGAGAAGCAAGCTCCATGCAGGAAGCCTGATGTGGGACTTGATCCCGGGACTCCAGGATCACACCCTGAGCCAAAGGCAGATGCTCAATTGCTGAGCCACCCAGGCATCCCTGGTTGGAAGTTTTGACTCTGGATTCAAACATATTTTGGTTGAAATTCCAGTTTCATTACTTAGTATTTGGGTGATCTTCAGTAGGTCTCTTAACCTCTGTAAGCCTCATTTTTCCTCTGTAGAGTAGGATAAGATACCATGGACATCCCTGAATTCTTGTGAAAATCAAATAAAATAGTCCATATAGAAGGCTTTACAGATTGCTTTACCCAAAGGAAGCAGTCTTCAAATTTAACTTTTTAATACTGTGATTTTGCAATCATTACTTAAATGACTACATTCCATTCTGAGTTAGTTTAGCCTCACAGAAAGAGGAAAACTATGATATAGCTGTATCAGTTAATTGAATGTACTTGCTTCCAGGAATTCCCCTCCACCCCCAGGTTGATGTTTTTTTTTTTTCTTTTAAATCTCACCTAATTTAACAGAGACATTTTCTAGGCTTCAAGTTTGGTGTTTCTAGGTATTTCAAGTGAAATGCCTTTGTTAACCCAGTTTAATCTGGGTGGACCAGCTTTGAATTGAATGGTAATCCTCTAATCTCTACATTTAATACTGATCCAGTCGCTGAAGGGGCAAGGGAATGAATGGATCCAGCTGGTATTAGCCTTAGGAAGTCCTAACCTTCTGCTATTGTTCCTGGGATTTGGGGCACAGGGAGATGTGGAATCAGAATTTAAGTTAACGAAAGGATTGATGTGAAAGGCAGAGGATTTGGAGCACATACTAGCTGGTCTAGGAGAACCCCATGGTAAGAAGGCAAGCTCCTATTTGCTACTTTACTGTTTAATTCTCCAAAGGTAAGAAAGGTGGTAGTAGGTTTCTGTTATAGGCATCCTGATAAGGTTTCTCCCAGTGCAGAGGCTGGCTATCCTTCTGGGAATGGCCAGAAGCACAGGTTTAAGTGGTTCCCCTTGGCCTGCCCTGGGTCATATATGGGCAATGAAAAGTAAGTTAGTTCTTTTGCTCAGGCCCAGAGATTAGTGCCTGTTCAAGCTCTAGAGGGGGAAAGATGGCCAATGGGTATCCTCTCTCATAACCAATGTATCTCCTACCAAGAAATCCAACACATACTCGGGCATCTACTGTTGTGTAGTAGTGCGTCCTAGATATGGGGACCCAAATGAGGGAGTATTCTGGCCTCTATCTCTGAGAGGCCATTCAGTCTTGGAATTATTTTCTAAGGAATTTGAATTTGTTAGGAGACCTTGCTTAAACTCTTTAAAATCTCTATGCCTCTGCCCTCAGTGAAAAACCAGGAGCCAGTCAAGGTTGCCAAATGATGAGACATAAGAAAATATCAGGATGGCTTCTCTCTTCTCAATTATTCTTTTAGCTAAGGCATCTTTGGTGAGGCAATGATTCCCAAACTGACTCACAAAATATTAATCCTATGATTCATCAAAAGAGGTCCTGGGATGAACACATTTGGGAAATGCTGATGTATGGTAGTCTCCCTTGCAGAAGTTAGTTATAGAACTTGATGTGTGCATGTGGGGCTGGTTCTGGGGGCAGAATTGTGTGGTTTTTGCTATTTTGCTGTGTCTTCCACGGGCCCAAGAAGGTTAGACTTACAGGGTGGTGGGAGAAGTGTTTCTGAGTCTTCCATGCAGGGGAGCTTCCTGAGGACATATTCATGTTTATAAAATAAGTGCCATGTTCTCATGCCTTGCCTGGGAGCTATTACCTGGTAGTTTATCTTGCTCCTAAGCATAGAAAAGTAGAGATTTAAAATGGAACAGTGTGGGCAGCATATGTACATATAGACAAACTTATGCACAGATGTATATGCATCTTGTTTTTGGGATGCAAGGCACTGAAATAGCCTATGAGCTTCTTATTATGGGGGGTAGAGTAAGGGGAAAAGTTGAACTAAATTGAATTCTTTGTTTAAAAACCTAAGTAAATTTGGGCTGTTCTTCTATGGAAATCACATGTATACTTCATCAGCTGTATATTTTCAACAAGACTGGCATGTATTCAGTTACTTCCTCTGGAAAGCAATTATTACCACACCTTTATAATAGAGTCTCTCTAGCAACCCCCTTTGTCACATCAATTCAGCCCACAACCACAATCAAGTAAAAGGAAAATTCTAGATATAAAGTAGAGTTATTTATTTTTTTCAAAGGAATGTGCAGCATATGTAAATGACAGGTTTGCAGATGTAGGTAATGCTGATAAATTCTTGGGCTTGGAAAATGTACCTTCTTGGGGAGTTGGAGACAATCTAAACCAAACCTCTGCAGAGGCTCCAAATCATATATAGACCCACTCATTTCTCCTAATAGACAAGGTACAGGTTGTTGCCAGGAATTTGAGCTTCTATGAAATAAGCATCTTGACTTCTTAATTTTAGCATGAGACAGTTGCAACTGCCAAGATATACTTTTTGTAAAAGGCCTAAGCTGCATGGGACTTTAAAGACAAGGCAAAAGTGACAGCAACCAGCCCTGGTTTCACTTCCCTCTGAGTATGTGGATGTTTCTGATCGACAGGTGCCTAGAAAGATGGAAAGTATTGTAATTAAGACTTCCTTATGTGGATGACACGAAATAGGGAGCTGTGAGGCCACACGTGTTATATTAGTACAGTGGGGGAAAGGACCTATTTGGGCTAGAGGAGGAGTGGATAAAATATTTTAGTGAGTCTTTTCTAAGGGTCTGGCAGGAATCTGGGCACTTTACATTTATTAACCCTTTAATTCTCAATAGAGTCCCACGGGGCTGGTATTATCCTCACTATAGGATGCCCATTAAGTCTGAAAGTCTAGGTGACTATATATAATGTCATTAGGGGCATCTTCAATCTGCAAAACAAATATATATAATATATATAATATATAAAAGCAAGATATATATTAATATACCACATGGAACTCTATTTTGCAGGAGGATAAGGTGGAGTTTAGCTGGTCATGGGGTTACTGAGATTTGAAACCCAGGTTTGTCTGATTTCAAAGGTCAGATTTTCTGAGGTGCCCCCCCCCCCCGCCCCCCCCAGCCATGACCAGGAGTTTGACTTGCTTGGCAGATGGTACAGCATTCTACAAACAGAAACAGAGGAGAAGGAAGTAAAGTCAAGACAGGCAGCCAAGGCAGGGCAAAGCAGCAAGTGCCACAGATGCAGGAAAATATTTCTGGAGGCCAAGTGTCAGCAGCAAGAAACAGGTGATGCTGAAGCTGTGAGTTTTGGCCGCGTGCTTCCCTGGAGGGGAGAGGCTACAGAGATTGGAGGCCTGCAGAAAAAGGCCGATCCCACCAGGAATGACTGCAACAACAGGCTGTGTGGAAAACTGAGCCCTTTCCAGCAGTAGCAGGGCTGGCCTGCCACTGGAGGGTCATCTCTGGCCCACACAGTAGTTGCAGTCCCAGGGAAAAGCAACTGGAATGAGTAATTGGACCGTGAGACTTACAAGTAAAGAAAGGTGAGAGGAAGTTGGCTGCTTTTTATCCCAGAGAAGAAAGGGGAGAATTGCCAGGCTTATCTAAAAATGCTTTCAGGGAGTATTCTGCTTGGAATAGAAAAATAAAATCCCACGATCACCCAAAAGCACCTGGAAAACTCTACGGAGATTTGGAACAAAAGCCACCCACCAGGAGTTTACCTGGGTCGGGTCCCTGACATGATCTGGGCTCTCATTTTGCAGCTTGTGGCATCTGATATTTCATCAGTCTCTTAGTTTAGTGGTTTAAAAAAAAGCAAAAAACAAAACCCAACCACTGTTTCTTTTTTTGAAAAAAATTAGTAAAAAAAAAAAAAAATTAGTCAAAGGGAATCTGAATGCTGCTGTCTCCTGGAGACCACCCCTGGATTCCAAAAGGGCTGCTCTCTCCCTGAAGCTCCCTTGCACACCAGAGCCCAGTGCCAGAGTGAGAGCATCTTGGAGTCATGGTCCAGGAATCTGGGTGCCATTGGGTAAGACAGCCCTTTACCAAAGCAAGGAAAAATGGGAAAACCCCACTTGCTCTTTTCCTTCCTTGATGACTTGAGGATTTTGTGCTTAGAATGGTAGCTTCTGATGTGAGTTTCTACTTACCAATCCCCAGAACATCCTTTTCCTATTTTTCTTCTTTGCATTTATCACGATTTGGAATTAGTTATTTCTCTAATAACCTGTTTATTATCATCTTCCATGAGGACAGGTTCTGCATTTCCTTTGCTCCATGCTGTATTCCCAGATTCTAGCACAAAGCACACAATAGATGATTTGGGAAAGCGGTAATTAAGGAGCACCTGGCCTGGGTAATACTGAGAACAGGCCATGGGACAGTCCCCAGTCTGTGTCCTTCCACAGAAGGACAGGCCATGCAAGGGGCCTTTAAATGTGGCACATATGTGGGGAAACCAGGCAGCACTTGTCAGCAGGAGTGCAGAAGAAAGTGAGGTCCCTGCAGATTGGGGTGGTCCAGGAAGGCCCCATAGAAATGACAGGCTCAAGAGTGCTCACAAAATCCTGGTCTGGGAAGGAGACCTGGTAGCATGAGGGAAGGCAAGCCAAAGCTGTGGAAGAGAGTACACAGCGATGGGAGTGATGCCAGGCCCAACTGCCAGGAGTTTGAAACTTGTCTTGGAGATGATGGGATGTTCCTGAAGAAGGCAGGGCAAAAGCACCTTCATGGTACACAACAACTATGATGGCAGCAGTAATAATAATTAACACACACTGAGCCCTTACATCAGGTCCTATTCTAAACGTTTCACCTTAATTAATTCTTCTAACTCATAGATCAAACCTATGAGTTAGAAATGATTACCCTCATTTTAAAAAAATGGAAACTGAGGCACAGAGAAGTTAGGTCAGTGTAGAGTGTCCTTGACTCAAGCCCAATGCCATTGCTGTCGTACAATGTGTCTCCCTCTTCCTGGTTCAGGTGGGCTCTATTTCATGATACCTCTCCTGCCCTCCCAATCAAGCCCTCCTGTGGGTGTTGCTATTTCTTTAAGTTTTCTTTAGCCTTGCCACTGCCGTTTTTGACATTTGTTCATTACCATATCTTCAGGGGATCCTTAACAGAGTCACTTTGGGATTCTAGAAGCAGAAGTTGGTGAGGTGGGCAGGTTTTGGAACCTGAGGGGCCTGGCTTCCAGTCCCTATTCTACCCTTTTCTAGCCAGGGGGCCTCACGGACAGTCGCCTGATCCTTACTGTGCTGTGGGATGTGATTAGCTCCCTTTCCAGAACAAGACCTGAGCTCAGAGAGAAGCAGACGTCTGGGGGCCCCCGGCCCCAGGCTCTGGTTGCATGCTGGTGAGACTGAACCAAACGACAGCTCTTTTAGTTACTGGGTTTAAGGTGGTGAAGGAGCTTCCATTTATGTGCTGTGCTTTGTTGTACAATGTCCACACTTAAGGTGAACCGTCAAGAAAAAGAAAACCAACAGCCTGGAATGCTATTGTGCTGTTGTTTGGCCACCAGGGAGCTGAATGGGAGCGTGCGAAGCCACTGTGGAGCTCTCCACGCTACCAGGGGCAGGACATGAGGGTGTGCTGTGTGCGGCAGGAGTGAAGGATGGATGTTCAAGGAAAAAATGTTGCTGTGGTTACAGCCTAGAAAATAAAAACTCTGCGTGCCAAGCAGAAGCCTCTTAAAATTTAGTTGGAATTTATAAGCTGATGAAACAGGTGTTCTTGGAATTTAATTAAGCACTGAAACACTATTCAAATCTGGTGAGGAGTTGCCAACAAATACATTTCCACTGCTTGGGGACATAAGAGCTGGAAAGTTCCAGGCACAAACTGTGGTTGTGATCTAAGAGCACTCTGCTTGTACCCACAAGATTGCTGTGTCCTGAGTGTGACTTCTGCTTCAATTGTGAAACTAGTGCAACACCAGGACTAGGATGAGGAGACCCAGGCACTCCCCTCAGGTGCAAAATGTAAGGGAGTGTCAAGACCCAAAGGTCAAGATGAATAATATAAGTTTTTTTAAAAAAATAATTATTTTATTAACATAGAGTGTTACATTAGTGTCAGGTGTGAATATAAGGATTCAGCAATTCTATCCATTACTCAGTGCTGATCATGGTAAGTATATTCTTCATCCCCATCACCTATTTCACTCATCCCCCCACTTCCCCTCTGGCAGCCAGCTGTTTGTTCTCTATATTTAAGAGTCTGTTTTTGTATTTGTCTCTTTTTACTTTGTTCAGTTGTTTTGTTTCTTAAATTTCACAGATGAATGAAATCATGTGGTATTGGTCTTTCTCTGACTAGCTTATTTCCCTTAGCATTATACTCTTTCGACCCATCCATGTTGTTGCAAATGGCAATGTTTCACTCTTTTAATGACTGAATGATATTCCGTTGTATACATAGAGCACATCTTCTTTATTCATTCATCTATCAATGGACACTTGGGCTGCTTCCATGTCTTGGCTGTTGTAAATAATGCTGCAATAAGCAGGCATGTGTATATCTTTTCAAATTAGTGTTTTTGTTTTCTTTGGGTAAATACTTAGTAGCGGAATTATTGGATCATATGATAATTTTATTTTTATTTTTTTGAGGACTCTCCACACTATTTTTCACAGTGACAGCACCAGTTTGCATTCCCACCATTGGTACATGAGGGATCCTTTTCCTCCATGTCTCATTAACATTTGTTATTTCTTGTGTTTTTTACTTTAGCTATTCTGACACGTGTAAGGTGTTATCTCACTGTGTTTTTGATTTGCATTTCCCTGCTGATAAGTGATGCTGAACATGCATTTCATGTGTCTGATGGCTATCTGTATGTCTTCTTTGGAGAAATGTCTTCTGAGAATTTTTAAAACAAATTATTATTATTGTTTTGGTGTTGAATAGTATAAGATAAATATTTTGATGAGTATTTGTAAAAATCAAAATTAATGATTGAATGGGAGTCCTTAAGGTTGCATAAGCATGATGTCTGCCCCACTGCAGACTGAAGAAAAAATTCATATTGCAACTCTTACCACAAATTTGAAAATGCCAGAAAACCAAAAGAAAGAATAAATGTGTGTGTGTGTGTGTGTGTGTGTGTGTGTGTTATAAATTATAAAGCTAGCCTTATTGTATTCAAAAGAATCTTTTTGGTCACAGTAGAAAGCACAATTATTTCCTATAGGAATGAATACCTCAAATCTGGATCCTAGGGATTAAACAACTGTACCATTAAAAAAATCAAAATTAATGAAAAAAATCTGTGATAAACAAAATTTTAAGTAATTTTAAGTATAGACAAAATCTGAATGCACCAAGCCATCCCCTAAATTCAGCTTTCACATTCCTATGTTTAGGTGGAATGGGACAGTCTCTCTAGCCATTTGGAGTTCAGAGAACAGTGATGGCTTCCAGACTATTCCATTTTCTCTTGTCAGAGGAACGGTTCCTCGCTCCTTCCCTCTCAGTCAACATACTTACAGAGCACCTACCCTATGATGCTTGTTCTGTATCCTGGTCCTCTATACTGAATGGCAAATGTTCACAAGTCTTGGATAGAATCATTTGAAAGGTGTGAGGGGAGCCAAGGAGAGATGGCCTGTTGCAAAGCAGTATAAAAGGACAAAAAAAAAAAAAAAAAAAAAAAAAGATTGGAAGGCATCTTTCCTGAGGCTCCTGCAGCCAGGGGTACCTTGGAGTGACTCACCAGGCTCCCGATGACAGTCATAGATGAGGCACGTTTCATTCTTCCAGAGTCTCCAGGATTAACTTATTGCATATCCTGATTTAATTGTCTGCCTCTGTCATGCTGTCTCCCAGTCCTAGACATATTAGCACCAGGTATAATCTTATTGTTTTATTATTAGACACTGATCATGGATAATACACTTTGTTTATATCAGCTTTATGAACTCAGAACATGAACTGTAGTAGATGACGCTGGGAGCTTTATAAGCTGTTTTCAACTGACCACCACTCCACGTATGTGGTTGGGACAATCTGGCATTGCTGAGTTCAGATTGGCTGAGCTTTCTGACAGGTCAGCTAGTAGTGATAGACCTGCAGGCTATGAGAATGGCTCTTGCAGGGAAGCCATGTTTTTAGACTTTATATTTATCTCTACAATACTTGTTTTTTAGAAAACTTTTAACTGTAGCATAATATGCCCATTCAGAAAAAATACACAAATTCTAGATGTATAGTCGGATGGATTTTACTAATTCAACATGTTCAGGAGACTAGCATTCAGATCAAGAAATGTAGCAATGCCAGCATTTCAGAAGACCCTCCTGTCCCTGCCATGTCCTCTGTTCCTACTGCTTCCCTCCCCTAAGAATAATAACTATCCTGACTTCTAGAAGTATAAACTGAACTTGACAGCTTTTGTGTTTTATGTAAATTAAATCATAAGGTAAATATTCCTTTGTATCTGGCTTGTTTTGCTCAATATATGCTTGTGAGATTGATCTGTGTTGTTGTTATTGTAAATCTTTTACTCTCATTGCTTTATAGTATGCCACAGTATAATTGTCTCATGATTTATGTATTTATTCTGCTATTGATGGATATTTGGTTAGTTTCTACTTTGGGGCTATTAAAAATGGTGCCGCTGACAGATATAGAGCAATGGAATAGAATAAGAAGTCCAAAAACAAACTTTTACATCTGTTGTCAGTTGGTTTTCATCAAGAGTGCCAAGACTACTCAATGGGGAGAGGATAGTCTTTTCAACAAATGGTGTTGGCAGCACTAGATAGAATTGGAGAAGAATAGAATTGGACTCTAACCTTACATTGTGAAGAATAGAGTTGGACTCTAACCTTACGTCGTATACAAAAATTAATTCAAAATGGATTAAAGACCTCAATACAAAAGTTAAAACTACAGAAGTCTTTGAAGAAAATACAGGGGGAAGCTTCCAAACAGGTGATTTGGCAACGATTTCTTGGATCTGACCCCAAAAGCATAGGCAACAGGAGAAAAAAAATAGATAAATTGGAGTAAATTAAAACTTGTCTGTATCAAAGGACACTATCAACATCATAAAAAGGCAACATGTGGGGTGGGAGAAAAAAATTTGCAAATTGTATATCTGGTAAGGGGTTAATATTCAAATATCCAGAATATATAAAGAATGCCTACAGGTCAACAATAGAAAGCCAAACAACTCAATTAAAAGATGGGCAAATGGCTTGAATAGACATTTCCTCAAAGAAGATTACAAATAGCCAAGAAGCACGTAAAAGATGTTCAACATCACTAATCAACAGGGAAAATAAAACTGCAATGAGTTACCACTTCACACTCATTAGGATGATGATGATGATGATGATAAAACTGAAAATAACAAGTACTGGCTGGCAGGTGGAGAAATGAGAACCCTCTTGATGTTGAGAAGATGGAAGCAACCCAGGTGTCCATCGATGGGTGAATGGATAAAGTATAGTATATACATACAATGAAGTATTATTCAGCCTTAAAAAGGGAGGAAAATCTGACACATAACATGAATGACATGGATAAACCTTTAAGACGTTGTGCCGAGTGAAGAAAGTGAGTTACAAAAGGATAAATGCTGTATGGTTCTGTTTATGGGTGGTACCGAAAGTAGTCTAATTTGTAGATTTGGAAGTAGAATGGTGGCTGCCAGAGGCAAAAGGAGGAAGGAATGGGGGGCTAGTGTTGAAGGAGTTTGGAATTTCAGTTCAGGAAGATGGAAAAATGTTCTAGAGATGAATGGTGACTGCAAATAGTTGTGCAATAATGTGAAGATGCTTCATACCACTGAACTGTGCGTTTAAAAATGGGTAACAGAAGCTAGTTTTATGTTACATATGTTCTACCACAATTTAATAAAAGTAAAAAATAATGGTGCTAAAGGTGGCCATTTCCAGGGCTCTGATACAGGTTTTTGCGTAATATAATTGAACATTGAAAGGCTGAGGACAGTCTCCCTCAGGAGATTTTAAAGGGACATTGGAATCTGCTCTCCCCACAGAGCTCAAGTAAGGTTGTTTTGAATGTGAAGTGAAAGCTCCTGTTTTCCCAGGAGGGCAGGTTGCTGAGCTCCAAGGTGATACCCGAAAAGAAGCCGAGGGAGCAGGAGCCATTTGCTTAGAGGCTGGGTTCAAGGGCTAAGGGAGCCTGTGCTGCTGATGTTTGGGCCACTGTTGGAGTCCTATCCAGACCCTGTAAGTGGATCTTTGCCATTGGGGGTGGGAGCGGGGTGCTTCCCCAGCAAGTACTTGTTCTGGTCCAGAGGTGACTGCGAGGACAACCGGGGCTAGAAGTAAAGTGAATTGTGTCTGCAGCCCCCAAGGCTCTTCTGTGTGTGCGTTTGGGGGGCTGGGGGCAGGGGTAGTGGGCTGGGGCAAGTTCTCCCCCAGAATCACTATCTGTCCTTGTTGCAGAACAGTGTCCAAAGGCATGCAGAAATGTTCAAAGCAATTTGTACTGTACTGTGTACTGCATGTTCCCATTTTCATTTTAAAGTGTATCTAAATAAGACAGGGGAATGCGATGTACAGCAGAGGGAGTATAGTGAATATTGTAAAAGCTGTTTATGGTGACAGATGGGAGCTAGATTGACCGTGGTGATCACTTCCTAATGTATATAAATGTTGAATCACTGTTGTACATCTGAGACAAATATAATATCGTATGTCAACTACACCTCAATGAAAAGAAATCCAAGTTAAATTTCTTTAAAAAATAAGGGTGCTGTTATGAACATTCTAATACATGTCTTTTTGATAAACATGCATATTTCTATGTGAATTATTGGGTTACACAGTATGGAGATGTTCAGCTTTAGTTGATATTGCCGTCACTTTTCCAAAGTGGTTGTACTAATGTCCCTCTGCAGAGTCCTGTGAAAGTTCTTGTGCCACACCCTAGTTATTACCTTATCCTAATTACCTCTCTTTTTTTACTCATACCATTTGGGTAGTGGGTCTTGTTATCTTGTGGATTTAATTTGTCTTTCCCTGATGGCTAGTGAAACAGAGCTTTATTTATGCTCTTTTTTTTGTGCTCTGCTCAAGTGTTGCTCATTTTTCTATTGGGGTCTTTTCTTCTTATAGTGCACATAACTGTTTGATTGATTGATTGAATGATTGTATACATAACTGTTGTAGGTAAGGGTCTGACTATATCTAAATATGATGGAATCTGACTGAATGTAAAATGACCCTGGGAACCTCTGTGGCTCAGTGGTTGAGTGCCTTTGTCTCAGATCGTGATCCCAGGATCCTGGGATCGAGTCCTGAGGCAGGCTCTGCGCAGGGAGCCTGCTTCTCCTTCTGCCTATGTCTCTGCCTCTCTGTCTGTGTCTCTTATGAGTAAATAAACAAAATATTTAAGAAAAAATAAAGTGGCTCTGACCACTCAAATGTATACATTTTCATTGTGCAGTTTATGATGATTAAACTTCTAGACTTTCCATAATTTCTTTGTTAGTTTTGGGTGTGTGCATGTGTGGAGGAGCGGGTCTACTCTAACTTGAGCTTTTACCAGCAGAGGCCCTAAGACATGGCTTGCTTAATGGCTGGTTCTGGTTAGTGTGTGGCTACTGGGGACAGAATCAGCAGAGACCAAGTGAGCTAAGCAAACATGAATTAGGGCTGTAGAGATGGCAGGACTTGAACACTTGAGGCCAATCTGTTAGGTTTGCTTTGATTGCATATAGAAAATGTTTAGCCTTTGTGGGCTTCAGTGGGAACAGTAATGTTAATATTAACCCAATTGTCCAAAGAGGGTTGTCTGGAGGGTTTTGAGCCCTGTCTTTCCCTCCTGTGGATTAGCTGTAGTAGGCTGAATAATGGGCCGAATTGTAGCCGGGTCCCAATCCCTAGAATCTGTGGATGTTACTTTATATGGCAAAAGGGACTTTGCATATGTGATTAAGTTGGGGATCTTTTTTTTTTATAAATTTATTTTTTATTGGTGTTCAATTTGCCAACATATAGAACAACACCCAGTGCTCATCCCGTCAAGTCCCCACCTCAGCGCCTGTCACCCAGTCTCCCCCACCCTCCGCCCACCTCCCCTTCCACCACCCCCAGTTTGCCTCCCAGAGTTAGGAGTCCCTCGTGTTCTGTCTCCCTTTCTGACATTTCCCACTCATTTTTTTTTCTCCTTTCCCCTTTATTCCCCTTCACTATTTTTTATATTGTTGGGGATCTTTTGATGAGGAAATTACCCAGGTGGACCCTAAATGTAATCACAGATGTCCTTACAAGAGGGAAGCAGAGAGGGATTTGAACACAGAAAGCAAAGTGGAAACGGAAGTAGGATTCTGTGCTCCTGACTTCAAAGGTGAGGGAAGAAGCCATGAGCCAAGGAATATAGGCTGCCTCCAGAAGTGGGAAACAGATTCTTCCCTAAAGTCTCCAGAAGGAACCTGACTTGACTTTATCCCCCTGAGACTGACTTCAGACTTCTGACCTCTAGGTGTTAAGATAATAAATTTGCATTATTTTAGGCGACTAAGTTCATGGTAATTTGTTAATGGCAGCAATATGAAACAACCATGTGGACTTTTTGAGTTACCCACCTGTGGGGATCCTAAGAAGCTGGATTTACAAGGACTGCTGGGGAATGGGATGTGGCAAAGACTTTTTTTTTTTTTTAAGATTTATTTATATATTCATAAGAGACACAGAGAAAGGTAGAGACACAGGAAGAGGGAGAAGCAGGCTCCTCGCAGGGAGCCTTATGTGGGACTTGATCCTGGACCCTGGGGTCATGCCCTGAGCCAGAGGCAGACGCTCAACCGCTGAGCCAGCCAGTCATCCCCAAAGACTGGTTTTAACTATAGGGTGTGAAAAATGTCACTAGACTGTAGGTCTGGTTTTGTGAAAAGGCTAAACTAAGCCCTGAGAGGCATTTGGTGATGGTGCTCTCACTCGCTGCTCTCCCAGGAAGAGGCCTGCTGGGAGGGTGGGGGTTTCTGAGCCCAGGTTTGGAGACCTGGGCTCTGTTCCTGGCTGGGTAATCTTGGGCAGTGCAGGTCACCTCTCGGACTAAGAGTTCCTCCTTGGTGAACCATGAAACCCCCTGTGAGGGTTGGATGACCAGAAGTGTCATGTACCAACTGTCCTCCTGCTGGGGAATGTTCTGTTGCTAAGGCTTCCTTTGTGTCTCCAGATCCATCAAGATCTGTGTCCATGGCCATCTCTGGAGTAGAAGTCACTTTCACTTCCCACTTGTTCTACTGCACTAATTTTCTACTTCTAGTTTTGTCCCTGTTTGGTTATTTTATTTATTTTGTTTTATTTTTATTTTTTTAAAAGATTTTATTTATTTATTCATGAGAGACACACTGAGAGAGGCAGAGACATAGGCAGAGGGAGAAGCAGGCTTCCTGTGGGATCCTGATGTGGGACTCCATCCCAGGACCCTGGGATGTGCTGAGCCAAGAGCAGATGCTCAACCACTGAGCCACCCAGGTATCCCTGATTCATTATTTTAAAACACAGCTCTATTCAAGCAATTCCAAACTTCAAACCCCTCAGTAGCTTCTCATGCTCCTAGGATCAAGACCCCTGCCCTTGTAGGCCCTCTGCTGTCTGGCTTTGCCTCCCCAGTGTCTAGGTGACTACTAGAGGCTACTCTCTCTCCTGTTCCACTGACCTCACATAGCTCCTTCCTGCCTCCTGACCTTGACCCTGGTTGCCTGCTCTTCCTGGAATGCTCTTGAAACTATCCTTTCTCTGGTTAACTACTACTCATTTCTTTTCTTTTCTTTCTTTCTTTTTTTTTTTTAGTACTTATTTTAGAGAGAGAGCACATATGTATGCATGCAAGCAGCAGGAGGGGCAGAGGGAGAAGGAGAGAAGCAGACTTCCTACTGAGCAGGGACCCCAATGTGGTGCTCTGTCCCAAGGACCCTGAGACCATGACCTGAGCAGAAATCAAGGGTGTGCCACTTAACCAGCTGAGTCACCCAGGGGCCCTACTCATCTTACATGTCATTTCCCAAGAAAGCCTTTTGTTACTTCCCAGGTTAGGTTGGAGCCCCTGTTATAGCTCCAGTAGCCTTGGCCTCCCTGAATTCCCTCCATCCCACCCAGACTTACTCCAGAAGGTGATTCTATGCTTGTGCTGTCATTTAACCAATCTCTTTCACCCCTCTCCCAAATGCGTACTCTGTGAGCTCAGGGACTGTGTCTGCTAGGAACTGGGCTGCAGGTGAACCAAATGCAGCCTGGCACATAGTAGATGCTCGATACATATTTGATGAGTGAATGGCTGCATTAAGGAATGACTCATTCTCTTCTGTCGCTGCCACCTTGCCCAGCACCCGGCTCCCACCCCTTAGCAGAAATGCTGATCTTAATGCTTGGTGACATCAACAAATGAGATGAAACTGCAGTATTTGGAGTGTCATTCTGCCTCAACAAGCCTCTTCAAATCCATCAACAAGTGGCCTCTTTTGACCCTGTGCCCCCAAAGGCAGGGGTTAACGACTCTG